>NW_027331843.1:0-30000 GCF_033568475.1 Henckelia pumila
GGATTATGTTAGATTTTTCTAATCATTGTGTATTGGAAGTAGATGATAGGCTGTAATTGGGTTGAATTTTATTGTTTTGACTTCGAGTGATTGCTTATGATGAGTGATCGATTTGTGTTGCTGAACATATGAATTTTATTGTTTATACTTAATTTGCGACATAATATACTACTGATCAATATAACTGGTACCGTCTGACCACGCACCAACACCACATGAAAAACATGTATGGAAGATGTACCAAATTTAATAGAATCTTATACCATAATTAGACATTATTATACTTTATTTTCAATATAGAGTACTACATATCGATATAAATGGTATTGCGTTTTTGATCTCGCACCAACACCACAATGTAAAACATATATAGACGATATACCAAATTTAAAAAATTCTCATACCACAATTACACGTTATTATACTTCATTTATGACAAAATGTACTACGTATCCATATAATTGGTACTGTGTTTCTGACCACACATCAAGACCACAATGTAAAACATGTATGGATGATGTACCAAATTTAACAAATTATCATTTCACAATTAGACGTTATTATACTTTATTTGCGATAAAATGTACAACACGGTACTGCATTTTTTACCACGCATCAACACGGCCATAAAATCATGTATGGAAGATGTACCAAATTTAACAGAATCTCATATCATAATGAGACATTATTATACTTCATTTTCAAGCTAAAGTACTACGTTTCGATATAATTGGTACTGTGTTTCTAACCACGCACCAACACCAGTATGGAAAACATATATGGAAGATGTACCAAATTTAACAAAATCTCATACCACAATTAGACATTATTATACTTCATTTGTAAGCTAAAGTACTACGTATCGATATAATTGGTACTGCGTTTTTAACCACGCACCAACACCACCATGAAAAATATGTATGGAATATGTACAAAATTTAACAGAATCTCATACCACAATGAGACATTATTATACTTCATTTGCAAGCTAAAGTACTACGTTTTGATATAATTGGTACTGTGTTTCTAACCACGCACCAACACCAGTATGGAAAACATATATGGAAGATGTACCAAATTTAATAAAATCTCATACCACAATTAGACATTATTATACTTCATTTGTAAGCTAAATTACTACGTATCGATATAATTGGTACTGCGTTTTTAACCACGCACCAACACCACCATGGAAAACATGTATGGAATATGTACAAAATTTAACAAAATCTCATACCACAATGAGACATTATTATACTTCATTTGCAAGCTAAAGTACTACGTTTCGATATAATTGGTACTGTGTTTCTAACCACGCACCAACACCACAATGGAAAACATGTATGGAAGATGTACCAAATTTAAAAACATCTTATACCACAATTAGATATTATTATACTTTATTTGCAAGCTAAAGTACTACGTATCGATATAACTGGTACTGCGTTTCTGACAATGCACTAATACCACCATGGAAAACATTTGTGAAAGATGTACCAAATTTAACAGAATCTCATACCACAATGAGACATTATTATACTGCATTTGCAGGCTAAAATACTACGTATCGATATAATTGGTACTATATTTTTGAACACGGGCCAAAACCATGATGTTACACATATATCATAGATGTATAACAATATGTTTGAGTGTAAATATATGTTTTATATGTTGAGATACTTACATGTCATTAAATTATGATCATAGAGGTTACATATATATTAGATGTAGAAACATATTTTTGAGTGAGTTATATGTTATTAATGAACATTAATATTACATATATATTGGATATATAAACATGTGATTGTGTAATTATATGTCATTAATGATCATAGATGTTACATATATCTTGGTTGTATAATAACATAGATTTGGGTGAGTAATATACCATTTATGATCATAGATGCTACATATATCTTGGATATATAAACATATGTTTGAGTGAGTTATATGTCATTGATAACCATGAATGTTATATATATATATATATATATCTTGGTTTTATAAACATATGTTTAAGATAATTATATATATGTCATTAATCACCATAGATGTTACATATTTCTTGAAATTATAAGCATATGTTTGAATGAGTTTCATAATTTTTTTGGTGTATTTTATATTATACTTTGATCGGATGGATAACTATGTTGATAAAGTTGGTATTGTATTTTTGGTATAATGGATGTTTAATTTCTATTTATTTAATCATCATACCAAATTAAAAAAAAAACATCATGCCAAAAGTAAGAACGTATTATACTTCATTTGCGACATAATATACTACGAATCAATATAACCGGTACTGCGCCTGACCATGCACCAACACCATAATGGAAAACATGTATGAAAGATGTACCAAATTTAATAGAATCTTATACCAAAATTAGACATTATTATACTTTATTTGCAAGCTAGAGTACTACATATCGATATAAATGATATTGCGTTTTTTATCCCGCACCATTATGAACGATAAACCAAATTTAACAAATTTTCATACCACAGTTACAAGTTATTATACTTTATTTGCGAAAAAATGTACTACGTATTCATATAATTGGTACTGTGTTTCTGAACATGCACCAACACCAGTATGGAAAACATATATGGAAGATGTACCAAATTTAACAAAATCGCATACCACAATTAGACATTATTATACTTTATTTGTAAGCTAAAGTTCTACGTATCGATATAATTGGTACTGCGTTTTTAACCACGCACCAACACCACCATGGAAAACATGTATGGAATATGTACAAAATTTGATAGAATCTCATACCACAATGAGACATTATTATACTTCATTTGCAAGCTAAAGTTGTAATATCCAGAAAATTCATAAATCCATTCATGAATATTAAAGAAATTTTAAATGAATTTTAAGTTATTTCATTTGATTATTTATGATTTAAACGTTATTGTTATTTAAATGATCTTATGTGTTGTGTAAATGATTTAAAAGTTGTAGTTTCATGTATTAAAATATATGTTTATTTGTTGTGTTAAATGATTTTATTAGAATTGATTCTGGACTGAGAATACGAGACTAACCTATGATCGTTATTGTAAAAAATAATTCTACGAGTATTTTAAGTATAATATTGTTATGTTTTTGTTAAACGAGTCAAAATATATTATATTTTTTTTCAAACGAGTCGAGACGTGTTTTTGTGACTGCGTTTTAAGCAATCAACACATGATATATATTATTATTGATAGCAACGTTTATCCACACCATCCCTACTAATTAATGTAATTGTCCCCTTGACTTAGCCACCCCATCTCCTTCACGTTTCCTTCCCCCATTTCTGCTATCATTAATCTTCTTCTTCATTCTTACTCCACGGTCTTCTAGCTTTGTAAAAAAAATTCAAGCTCCGATCTCGCTCGTTTCGTGGTTAACTCGTTACCAAGAATCCGGATCATCTCCTCCTCTAAATTAAGGCAAGTTTTTAAAGAAATTTTAAACCACCATTCAAGATATATGTATTTTGATATGAAAATTCTGATTTATGTAATGTTTATGCATGATTTTTAAGAGTTCAAGATCATGGTTTATGTTTGATTGAAATCGTAAAACTTAAGTCGTTCTTGATGATTCTTTGAGTATGATCGAGATTTTAATGATGATTTTAAATTCTTCATGTGTTCTTGAGATTTTAAGAAATTTTTTATGAAAAAATTATAGCATAAGTAGTAGAAAATCTCATATTTTGAAGTTTTAAGTTAAAGCTTTGAAATGTGTTATGTGTTTGGTTGTTCCGAATTTGCAGCACTTGTTGCAATTTTGAAGATAAAGACTAGTGTACTGATCCAAATGATATGAGGCTTACTTTGTTTAAAAGCTAGTTTAAATGTCTACAACTTTCATTTTTTGAGTTTTGTCCAAATCGTTTTGGAAGTTTGTCCAAAGTCGCCCCAAAGTGTATCAATTGGTTTGGTTTTCCTACACTGACACATCTTGGGAGAATGAGCATAACATTTTACTCAAAACTCCAATTAAGGTCTAATTTATGTCATTGGAAAGCCAAGATCCAGGGCTACAACTTTTATGTTTACCAAGTTTCCCAATTCTGGGTGCAAGAACTCAAAATATCAGTGTGAATGCATAGCAACTTCAGTACAGCAAAACTGTCAATACGCAAGTATAGCGCCCCAGCGCTTTTATGTCAGCGTTGGAGCGCTGTAGCTTCGAATTAATTTTCTCAAGTTTTGATTTTTGGTTCATAATTTTATGTTTATGATCTTTTAAGGCTTCTAAAATATATTTAAGAGTTTTTATGAAAAAAGTTTCAAGTTTTAAGTCAAGAACGAAAAAAACGACTTATGTGGATCGATTACATTATGTGATGCATGTACATGTCTAAGTTTCATTCATGAAACCTATGTTCAATATGAAAGTATGATTTTTATCATCTATGACAAGCATGAAGTTATTGAGTAAAGTTTTATGTTCATGAAACGAAAGTTATGACAGAAGTTACGATGATATGATGATGCTTCATAATGAAATGAATGTTATGATGAAAGTTATGATGAAATGATAAAATGATGAGACATGAATGAATGATATTAAGATGAAGCATGATATGACATGTTAATGTATGAAAACGCTTTTGATGTCTTATGTGTCTTTGTGGTGGCAAACACGGGATTGGTGCTCCGGTTTGGGCTCCGGAGAGGGCCTTTCCAAACATGTCTCAAGAGACAGATAAGTACACGGGACTGGTGCTCTGGGATGAGCTTCGGAGAGGGCCTTTCCAAAGAACGAATGTTATGAGGCTTAGTGTCATATTCTTGTTGATCAACAGGAACTACGAATGTGCCCATTATGACGGTTGCCATAATTTCACATAATTCATCACCCCAAAATTATAAGTTTTTATGTTATGTTCATGGTTTAATGTTTGTCCAAGTTGCATGATTTTATTTATTAGATGTTAAGTGCAAATGTTTATTTAAGAATAAAATGGTAAAGTTTTGAGAATATGAATGAAGTCTATTTTCAAGATTTAAAGTTAAGTAAGTTGATGTCCATGTTTAAATTCCTTGCATCTTTTAAGAGTTTTGAATTTCATGTTCAAGATTTTAAGTTTAAAGTTTCATGATGTTTACGTTAAAGTTCCTCAAGTTCAAGGTATCATGTTATGTATGTTCAAGTTCTTTTAATTTTAAAGTATTTTGAAACAATAATGATATTGATATGAATATTTTAATCTTGCTGAGTCCTTTAGACTCACTATACTTGAATGGTGCAGATGGTTTAGCAGTTTTGATTTAAAAAGCTTTGGTAGCACGGCTGAAGAGTCCAAGAGGCGAAGATATTGCATGACACAATAGTTCAAAAGCTCTGATGTATTTAAAGCAGAAAGATTTACTTATATTTATTTATGTTATGTTGTTACAATATTTTATGTACGATGTTTAAAAGTAATGATTTAATTATTTTCATTGTCAGTCTTTTAAAGACGATTTTTGAGGATTTCAAATGTTTCGTCTTTCAAATGTTTATTTCAGTTAATGTTGTTATGTGAGTTCTCTGATTATTTTCAAATGTATTTTATATACATAGTTAATTAATTGAACTCACTTTTCCCTATCCTCTTTAAATGTTATTAGTAAGTTTTGACGTGTCGTATCTTGATGGACTTAAATGTAGGGTTGCATCCGTGTTCCATATTATGATTTGTTGATGTACTAGGGCGATGAACTCCCTGCATAGTTTAAAAAGTTTTGAAAAAATTTTCTCACTCGTTTTCCGCAACTCTTTTATTAAATGTTTTTAAATATGGGACGTCACAGTTGGTATCAGAGCAACTAGCTCTGGGAGATAGTTCGTGCATGCAATCTCGTGAAGGACTCGAATGCTCCTGCCTCCATAACTGTAAGTTCTATGTTTAAAAATTTTGATTTGTGATCTCTCTTACGGTTATGATCATGCTTGAATTTTTTAACAGAAAACTTTTCGTGTTTTGGATGGATTTTTGGATTTGTGACTGTATTGAACCTGAATTGGTTAAGATATCTTGGGGAAGTATTGATTTGTTGTTCAAAAACATCAATTGAGATTGGTATTACTTTTTTATTTGGGTTAATAGGAAGATTTTATTTTACTAAAATAAGTGATCATTTTAGATTTAAGTCGGTATACTTTGGATACCATTGTTTGGATTAAAAGATTTCGTAAGGGCACATGATTTGTTGATGAAAATTTTTTCTTTGGACATTAAAGTTAAGATTATTTTCTGTTGGATGTTATACTTTTACTATGAGGAATGTAATATGATAATTGATTTTTTGTTGGTATACTCTTGTTGTATGGAATAGGTTCGTTGACAAATAATGTTCTCGATGATTGTTTCTTTGGACTATAAGAAGAATCATTAAGGATTAAGTTGTGACACAAAAATTTGTTGAGAAGTGAAATTGCTTTTGGAGTTGCAAGATTAAGTTTATTGGAACAAGCTTATTTTCGAAATTTATACTTTGAATGTTAAGTTTTAACTGATTAAATTGAGAATTTGGTTGATCTTAGTAAATTTCTATCATTATGACAATACAATATAAGGGAAGAATAACGAGTACAAGAAAATTCAAGAATAAAGAAAAAACGTGAGGTGGATATTCACCGGTAAATACAATGTACATGAGAAGGATAATCATAATAGTTACAAGGAGTAATATTGCAAATCTCATCTTGTTCTTCGAGATCTTGGAGAAATAACTTGCGAGAGAAAGAATAAGTTGAGTGTGATTAAAAATAAGTTTGAGTGATCGTATTTATAAGGTGAAAAGAGAAGAAACCAAGTTGTTTTGTTACCGTTTTATTTGACCTTTAGCTAAAGTTGGGAGTAGGAATCACGTGTTTGAAGATTTTGAGGATTTTGGTGATCTGAATTAAGTCTTAAAGCAGATTCACAGCCGACTTGAAAAGTTATGTTTCGATCCAAATTAAATCTTCAAGGATTCGTGGCAGATTCGAACAGATATGTTTTGATTTGATAAGATTAGAATTGAAAATAAGACAATAATATTGAAAATTAGACATGTAAGTGTGGGATTGTATGAATTAGTTGAGAAAAATTTATATTTTTGGAGATTGATCAGTCAAATTTCGAGGACGAAATTCTTTTAAGTAGGGTAGATTGTAATATCCAAAAAATTCATAAATCCATTCATGATTATTAAAGAAATTTTAAATGAATTTTAAGTTATTTCATTTGATTATTTATGATTTAAACGTTATTGTTATTTAAATGATCTTATGTGTTGTGTAAATGATTTAAAAGTTGTAGTTTCATGTATTAAAATATATGTTTATTTGTTGTGTTAAATGATTTTATTAGAATTGATTCTGGACTGAGAATACGAGACTAGCCTATGATCGTTATTGTAGAAAATAATTCTACGAGTATTTTAAGTATAATATTGTTATGTTTTTGTTAAACGAGTAAAAATATATTATTATTTTTTTCAGACGAGTCGAGACGTGTTTTTGTAACTGCGTTTTAAGCAATCAACACATGATATGTATTATTATTGATAGCAACGTTTATCCACACCATCCCTATTAATTAATGTAATTGTTCCCTTGACTTAGCCACCCCATCTCCTTCACGTTTCCTTCCCCCATTTCTGCTATCATTAATCTTCTTCTTCATTTTTACTCCACGGTCTTCTAGCTTTGTAAAAAAAATTCAAGCTCCGATCTCTCTCGTTTCGTGGTTAACTCGTTACCAAGAATCCGGATCATCTCCTCCTCTAAATTAAGGCAAGTTTTTAAAGAAATTTTAAACCACCATTCAAGATATATGTATTTTGATATGAAAATTCTGATTTATGTAATGTTTATGCATGATTTTTAAGAGTTCAAGATCATGGTTTATGTTTGATTGAAATCGTGAAACTTAAGTCGTTCTTGATGATTCTTTGAGTATGATCGAGATTTTAATGATGATTTTAAATTCTTTATGTGTTCTTGAGATTTTAAGAAATGTTTTATGAAAAACTTATAGCATAAGTAGTAGAAAATCTCATATTTTGAAGTTTTAAGTTAAAGCTTTGAAATGTGTTATGTGTTTGGTTGTTCCGAATTTGCAGCACTTGTTGCAATTTTGAAGATAAAGGCTAGTGTACTGATCCAAATGATATGAGTCTTACTTTTTTTGAAAACTAGTTTAAATGTCTACAACTTTTATTTTTTGAGTTTTGTCCAAATCGTTTTGGAAGTTTGTCCAAAGTCGCCCCAAAGTGTATCAATTGGTTTGGTTTTTCTGCACTGACACATCTTGGGAGAATGAGCATAACATTTTACTCAAAACTCAAATTAAGGTCTAATTTACGTCATTGGAAAGCCAAGATCCAGGGCTACAACTTTTATGTTTACCAAGTTTCCCAATTCGGGGTGCAAGAACTCAAAATTTCAGTGTGAATGCATAGCAACTGCAGTGCAGCAAAACTGTCAATGCGCAAGTATAGCGCCCCAGCGCTTTTATGTCAGCGCTGGAGCGCTGTAGCTTCGGATTAATTTTCTCAAGTTTTGATTTTTGGTTCCTAATTTCATGTTTATGATCTTTTAAGGCTTCTAAAATATATTTAAGAGTTTTTATGAAAAAAGTTTCAAGTTTTAAGTCAAGAACGAAAAGAATGACTTATGTGGATCGATTACATTATGTGATGCATGTACATGTCTAAGTTTGATTCATGAAACCTATGTTCAATATGAAAGTATGATTTTTATCATCTATGACAAGCATGAAGTTATTGAGTAAAGTTTTATGTTCATGAAACGAAAGTTATGACGGAAGTTACGATGATATGATGATGCTTCATAATGAAATGAATGTTATGATAAAAGTTATGATGAAATGATAAAATGATGAGACATGAATGAATGATGTTAAGATGAAGCATGATATGACATGTTAATGTATGAAAACGCTTTTGATGTCTTATTTGTCTTTGTGGTGGCAAACACGGGATTGGTGCTCCGGTTTGGGCTCCGGAGAGGGCCTTTCCAAACATGGCCCAAGAGACAGATAAGTACACGGGACTGGTGCTCTGGGATGAGCTCCGGAGAGGGCCTTTCCAAAGAACGAATGTTATGAGGCTTAGTGCCATATGCTTGTTGATCAACAGGAACTACGAATGTGCCCATTATGACGGTTGCCATAATTTCACATAATTCATCACCCAAAATGATAAGTTTTTATGTTATGTTCATGGTTTAATGTTTGTCCAAGTTGCATGATTTTATTTATTAGATGTTAAGTGCAAATGTTTATTTAAGAATAAAATGGTAAAGTTTTGAGAATATGAATGAAGTCTATTTTCAAGATTTAAAGTTAAGTAAGTTGATGTCCATGTTTAAATTCCTTGCATCTTTTAAGAGTTTTGAATTTCATGTTCAAGATTTTAAGTTTAAAGTTCCATGATGTTTACGTTAAAGTTCCTCAAGTTCAAGGTATCATGTTATGTATGTTCAAGTTATTTTAATTTTAAAGTATTTTGAAACAATAATGATATTGATATGAATATTTTAATCTTGCTGAGTCCTTTAGACTCACTATACTTGAATGGTGCAGATGGTTTAGCAGTTTTGATTTAAAAACCTTTGGTAGCACAGCTGAAGAGTCCAAGAGGCGAAGATATTGCATGACACAATAGTTCAAAAGCTCTGATGTATTTAAAGCAGAAAGATTTACTTATATTTATTTATGTTATGTTGTTACAATATTTTATGTACAATGTTTAAAAGTAATGATTTAATTATTTTCATTGTCAGTCTTTTAAAGACGAGTTTTGAGGATTTCAAATGTTTCGTCTTTCAAATGTTTATTTCAGTTAATGTTGTTATGTGAGTTCTCTAATTATTTTCAAATGTATTTTATATACATAGTTAATTAATTGAACTCACTTTCCCCTATCCTCTTTAAATGTTATTAGTAGGTTTTGACGTGCCGTATCTTGATGGACTTAAATGTAGGGTTGCATCCGTGTTCCATATTATGATTTGTTGATCTAGGGCGATGCACTCCCTGCATAGTTTAAAAAGTTTTGAAAAATTTTCTCACTCTTTTTCCGCAACTCTTTTATTAAATGTTTTTAAATGCGGGACGTCACAAAAGTACTACGTTTCGATATAATTGGTACTGTGTTTCTGAACACGCACCAACATCACTATGGAAAACATATATGGAAGATATATCAAATTTAACAAAATCTCATACCACAATTAGACATTATTATACTTCATTTGTAAGCTAAAGTACTACGTATCGATATAATTGGTACTGCGTTTTTAACCACGCACCAACACCACCATGGAAAACATGTATGGAATATGTACCAAATTTAACAGAATCTCATACCACAATGAGACATTATTATACTTCATTTGCAAGCTAAAAGTACTACGTATCGATATAATTGGTACTGAATTTACGAACACACACCAACAACACAATGGAAAATATATATGAAAGATGTACCGAATTTAACGGTGTAAATTCATGGTCTTGGTTCTTTCATGTATGTTAAGTATCAATTACATTTTTATGTGGTGCTAATGTAGAACACTGTGATAATATTAATATTAATTGTAGTATTATTACTAATTTCTCAAACTTCGATACAATGAAAACTACTTGAAATATTAATACAGTTAAAATAGGACTCACGCACTTGCAATTACTCATTCGATACAAAAAAAAAAAAAAAAAAACAAGTTCAACACCATTTTCAATGTGCTTGATTAAGCCAAACTTACACCAAAGCACCAACTACTTTCACTTATTTAACAAATATTACAATCAATAAAACTAAGAACAACAAACAATCAACCCAACCAATGTGCACATATCCATCACCGACACGGGATCCACCAGATCTTGTCCCAACTTTCAAGCAATTTTCATCGTCAAATTCTTTTTGCTTGTCTTTGGTTTCATCACTATTGGGGGTGCTCTGAGATTTATCTTTACTACCCTGAGTTTTTGTATCTTCTCCCATTAGTCCAGGCCCAAGTAATTATGTAGCATAGTCTGGTTTTCACCAACAAAAAAAACCACACTGATTGTTCGAGCAACAATAATACAACATACCTTTAGATTTTTTTTTCTCAGAAGTAACAACCCTAATATCAGTAATCCTTTGACAGGAACACGAAGGTGTAGGAGGGAATCTTAAATCAATGTTAGGCTTCACATGTGTTCTTTCGCTTCTGTTTGAAGACTCCATTTCGATCTTTTTGTGCTTCGGTAGCTTCAACTTCCGATCTGAGAAACAATGGAATTTGTGAATCATGTATCCCAATTGTTTAGATACTACACAATATTTTACAAAAAATAAGAATTTCTCAATCCAAATTCATGCTCATTCGATCATAATATATGTGATTTCTTAGGCAATACTTAAGAATAATATTATTAATATATGTGACATCAAATCACACCTCACAATTAGAGTGGAAAAAACCAGTAGCAAAATTGTGACACCCGAAGCCAAAAAGTCCTAGGGCGGTACATGGTCCGCAATATGGGTGGTTAATACCTGAAAGATGGAAACTCCACCAAAGAATGGGCGACCGGTGACATGAATGAACCGATCCCACACCGGAATGAGAGGTACAAAAGATTTGATATGTACAACTCATATCAAGAAGGTGCATCTTCTTTTCGGGAGCTCATCACATAAGAACTCTAAAGTTAAGCGTGCTTGACTTGGGGCAATTATAGGATGGGTGACCCCCTGGGAAGTTTCTCAGGGTGCGTGTGAGTGAGGACATAAGCACGCTGAAAAGAACCGTCTTGATACAGTGGGACGTTACAAATGGTATCAGAGCCTGACCTCTCCCAGTACGGTGTGGTTCGAGGACGAACCAAGCGGAAGCTGGTGGGCATGTGACACCCGAAGCCAAAAAGTCCTAGGGCGGTACATGGTCCGCAATATGGGTGGTTAATACCTGAAAGATGGAAACTCCACCAAAGAATGGGCGACGGGTGACATGAATGAACCGATCCCACACCGGAATGAGAGGTACAAAAGATTTGATATGTACAACTCATATCAAGAAGGTGCATCTTCTTTTCGGGAGCTCATCACATAAGAACTCTAAAGTTAAGCGTGCTTGACTTGGGGCAATTATAGGATGGGTGACCCCCTGGGAAGTTTCTCAGGGTGCGTGTGAGTGAGGACATAAGCACGCTGAAAAGAACCGTCTTGATACAGTGGGACGTTACAAAAATAGCAGCAAAAAATTGAAAAAAATACATGCGAAAATCAATTAGAGTGCAGCGGAAAATGGAACAAAAACTTGCATCCAAAAAATTTAATCAAAAGCGAACAAACTACTAGATACCTCAAATAGGAATATCGTAAGCCTAGATACCATTTTTTAGATCAAATTTCAATCCAAAATACTACTTCACGGATTAATGAGCACACAAGAACATAACAACGTAAGAATTAATAAAGAGCACAAATCGGGTAGAAGAAAAATAGCTCGCGGAAGGCCCCTGCGAGAAAAATAATTTCGAACAGAAGAAAATTTTGAAAAAATTGAATGGGAACAGATACTAAAACGTAAAAAATGGTGTGTATGCCTATATTAATGGCGAGTACTATGGCGGCGGTGAACTACGGTGGCATCAAGGGTCGGAGAGAAGTAGAGGGCAGAGAGACAGGGCGAAGCGATCCCGAGTTTGAACCGACGAACGACAATCAAGTAGACTCGGTCGTTGGCCAATTCGGATGGTGGTGGACAAAGTCGGCCGATGGATCATGGGTAGAGCTTTCTGTCGTGATAATGAAAGAAAAGGGTAGAGGCGTGAAGAGGGATGGAGAGGAAAGAGAGACACGAGAAATATAAATAAAAATAAAAATAAACAAGGGAATTATAGGTGAAAAAATAAAAGAAAAAGAAAAATTGAGTCAAAACATGAATAGGGAGTTATAAAAAGAATTTAGGTGTAGGAGGGAGTGCAGAACAAATTTTTCTATCCTAGGTACTGAATCACAACTTTAAGTTTGAAATGAGGATTTTTCCCCAATTTGCCCTTATATATATTATATTTATTTATTTACTTTTCATTGGTTAGTTTTATGTCGACGAGTTTAGATACAAAAATAATTTATATAGTTTTAAAAAACATACATCAATAAGCTGTCCAGGTTTTTAAATTATTTTTATTAATAAATCTCAAGATATCATTTCCCTGTATTCAACTCTAGCAATTTTTTTTATGTATATTTATTTAAATTTCATTCATTTTCTAGCTTTACGTCGACGAGTTTGGATAAAAAAAAATTTAGTTTTAAAAAACACATCAATACGTCCAGGCTTTTAAATTGTTTTTGTTGGGCTTTGGCCCAACTTGTTTCTTTTTCCAGCCCACTACCCATCTAATATATATTGCCCACTTTTCCTAATCAGATTAGAGGGCCGCCAGTGAGAGAAAATGGAGAAATTTGAGTGCGCCTCTTTTTCCTTCTGGGCGTGAGGGTGAGGCCGAGAGATTGAGAGAGAGTGAGGCGGCCGAGAGATTGGGTGAGAGCAAGATAGAGTGAAGGCTTCTTTGTGAGCTTCCTCTTTGTGACTGAGTGTCTTCTCCCCTTCCTTGCTTTGTGCGTATTGCTGCTCTCTCTCTCTCGTTTGTGGGTTGGCCATGGAATTCCTACTGTGTGTAGGAGCGTGAGTTTGGATTGGATAGAGCCTTTGTGGTCTTCGCCGTGGATTGTCGGTGGTTTGAAGAGTCGTAGCGTCTGACCCCGAAATCCCTTTTGTTCCTCATGTTTTTCTGCCCTTTGTTTTGGTTTTCTTTGTTTTCTGTGCCGCCCATCTCCCAACAGTTTTCATTAATAAATGAAGAAAGATTTCGGTGTTTGGATAAATTTTGAAAAATATTTTTATTTTAGTTTTTAATCAAAATTAGAAGCATAAGTCCGAAATAAAAAAAAATTACTTCCAATTTTTTTTAAATGTTTAATTAAAACAACTTTTATAACTAAACAATATACTTTTTAACATTTTTTTAAAAATCTCTTCGGTGGGAGAAGCTAACAAACTAAATAAACTCTCGTAGGAATTTATACAAAGATTTAAAACTATATTCTTTTTTTTTTTTTGAGAGGATTTAAAACTATATTCTTGTCATGGATTGCATGTGCAGCCAATAGTTAATTAGTAGATTTTATATGAGAACTGCTGAAATCTCCAATCCCCCTTGGTTACCAATTCCTTTTTGCAAAGCATGAATCTTTAGCTAATTTGCTCTAGTTTTGTACCAGATTGTTGGTTTTGCACCATGCCAACTTTTGCTGGTTTCTCTGGTTTTCTTCCGTGTGACATTCTACATCACTACCTGCTGTTGTTCGTTTGGGGCTTCATTTTTTGAGTTATTGTTCACACTCATACTACACATCATGATGCAATGCGACCACCACATCTTTAGCACCGATCCGGTCTTAGCTCAGAACCATAATTGACTTTGCAGGAAAGTGAACTTTCTGTGGTGTGTGAAACCGTATGTGCACACCTGCTGGACGCGAGGGCTGCGACAACATGACCACGATACCAATCCAATTTAACAAGATGGTCCAGCCTTGCACTTCAGCTGCAGATAATAAGTTGGCTACAACAGAATTAAGAGTCGAATATAGTGATCACCTAATGAATCAGAGTGACAGCAAAGGCCTGCCTTAATTTATCTCATTCCAACTTTGTTACTGTGCTTCAAAAACTTCAGTGTGTACCTGTACATAATTTTACTGGAGGTGACAAAATCAAATGACAATTTGATTTGCTTATTTGGTTATCTTTCAATCCAAAAACACTTTAAATGGCTCGAAAGTTTGAAAAATGAAACCTGCAGACCATGAATTCAGCTCAAAGTATAAATTAGCACTGATGGGAAATCAAACAAATTTGTGAATTTTAAGTAGGAGCTTGTTGGTGCTTTCGAGTCCAAATCTAGATATTCTTGTAATGCACTAAATAATATGATTTGGCTTGCAAGTTATATACTTGTAATGTACTAAATTGTCATACAGATGACTCCTACTTTATTTCAAGAATTTTTCATCAACGTTAGCCAATCTGTAACATTTTTCGACTTTACTGATAAAAGGTTGACAAGAAACAATTGGAAGGAACAACTAAGAAACATCTCATTCTGAATATACATTACTAATGGAACATCTCATCTGTGCAGCACCACGGAACTAAGAAATTTAACGTGACTTGATCAGGCAAGAGATCTTCCTCTTGCCTGCTGTTTTATGGTGAATTATGCTGTTCATCAACTTTAGGCCAAGGATTTCATTTTCTCGTGCTCCCTCTGTTTCTCCCTGCAACGCATTAAAAAACAGAGATGATGAAACGACATTTCAACACGTAGAAGAACGAACACTTAATATAAATCAATGGTTGAATCACATTATGTGAATCTGAGAGGAGAAAACGATTAGAGCTTTGTGGCATTGCATCAAGACCATCGAAATTTATTCCCCCCTTCAATGCCTTGGATTTTATGTATGAATTTGAAAGATCGATAGGATCTGCTTCCGCGTTGAAAGCTTGGTTTTGCAACAAATCATTGCGCCTTCGCCTTAAAAATCTGAAATTCAAGAATAAGTCATGACTTTCAAGCTCCTGCTAAGAGAGTAAATTCTAGTCCTTTTTCTGTGGAAATAGAATTGGAGTAATCCTAAACAAGGAACATACCGAACTTCAGACGAAATCCCATCTCTCTTTTGCTTTGCAGCATGCAATTTCCGCTTTCTTGAAACAAAATCCTAATCAAGAATTCGCATGGCTTCATCGTTAAAATTCAGCTGACTAACTTGTGTATTCGTTGACCATGGATTAAACACAAAAAGGGATCAATAAACTAAAAGCATTCAACCCAAACACAGTTCATATTTTAAATAAATAAAAATTTATGGAAGAAAAGCACAAGCCAATTAGAAGCAACTCGTTTCACAAAATAATATGCTCTTATTGCATCAATTGGGAAAAAGAAGACAAGAAAACTATAAAGATCGAACCTTTTGCAGTTCCAAGAACTCCCCAACAAGTGTTTGATACTTCAGTTTAGCCACGGCTCCATTATCAACACCAAGAGATTGGTCAAAACCAACAGAGACAGAATCCCTCTTCATCATCTCCCTCAACGCATCCAAATCACCCCAAAAATCAAAAGATTCAACAGAAAGCAGAGGGGAACAAAAATCCAATCTTGAAGCAGGCAGAGGGCCAAAGAATTCGAAAGAGAACCCTTGTAATCTTATCTATCCTTGAATCTTTGAATGTGATAAACCAAAATAAAAACCCCGGATACATATGGCAAGCAACGCAAGGCTCTGTTTGTGTGGTTGAAAGACGCTAGAATCCATCTTCTTTTGCACCACTTCTTCCCCTTTCTTGATACGGTTTCCATAATAAAAATAGCAGTGATTTTAGTTTTAATGAGTTTCCTTTTATATTTTTGGGCGTATAATATAAATCATTGGTCCAGCGAAGACATTGATGGGTTTTGATAGGAGAGATTCTTGGGGGAACATTGGATATGGTGCAGAAGATCAATGGCTACAGGCTTACTACCGTCTTCAATTCCAGATGGATGCTTGATGCTAGTAATGTAAAATAACAAAATAAGTTTGTGTAATGTCTGTTATAAAATTGTGGTCCCTTCTTTGACTAACAGACTTAGATTATATATATATATATAAATTTTTTAAAAAAGGGTTGACCCCCAAGGGGAATTTCAAATGAGTCAGAGGCTCATTGACTCATGCGAAGGGTAAATCGAGGGATGTGCACGAGCGACAGGGACCTGAAGGAGAGAGCACATGACTCAATCCCCAGAGCATACCCCACAATATTTCAGCAGAGAATATGCTCCATACGAGGATCGAACTCGCAACGCTGGAAAATTTTTTCCCACGTCACCTCAGACCTTACCAACTCGCCTATGCCCCTGTGGGCGACTAACAGACTTAGATTGGTTATGAAGCTGGTAGTGCATTTGTTTCAGGACGTTTGATCACGGATAATATAATTCTGGGATTTGAGACCCTACACTGGATACGTAGCAGAAAAGTGGGTAAACAAGGCTATGTAGCATTGAAACTCGACATGAGCAAGGCATATGATCGAGTGGAATGAAAATTTTTGGAACTGATCATGCAGAAAATGGGATTCTCTCTCTTGTGGATTGAAAAGGTGATGCGATGTATAAGAACAGTTAAATACTCTTTTTCAATTAATGGTGATCGAGTTGGATCTGTCATTCCAAGTAGAGGAATCCGACAGGGTGATCCTCTTTCTCCTTACTTATTTGCCTTATGTGCCCAAGGATTATCCTCTCTACTTATTGCATATGAAGCTCGTAAGGTATTTGCAGGTATTCGAATTTCAGCTTCATGCCCCTCGATATCTCACCTCTTTTTTGCAGATGATAGTCTTATTTTCTTTAAGGCTACTGTTGGAAGTTCTACTGGAGTTCGCCATTGCCTTTCTTTGTATGAAAAGGCTTCGGGACAGCTTATAAACTTTGAGAAGTCTGCACTATCATTCAGCCCGAATATAGAGATGAATTTGGCTAATATGATTAAGACAACTTTCTCTATCCAGGTTGTACAGGGGCATGAGTTATACCTGGGCCTCCCGACATTCTCTCTCAGGAGTAAAACAATCCAATTTCGATATCTGATTGAGAGAGTAGTGAACAGAATGAAGGGCTGGGGTAATAAATTCTACTCCCCAGGTGGGAAAGAAGTTCTAATTAAATCAGTCCTCCAATCGATTCCTACTTACGCTATGTCTTGGTTCCGTATTCATACATCCATCTTGGAAGAAATTCAAAAGGAATGCTCTAATTTTTGGTGGGGCATTGATGCAGGCAGAAAACATATGCACTGGAAAACTTGAAAGTCATTGTGTCAGCCGAAATGTATGGGTGGGATGGGATTTCGGGAGATGGTCTCTTTTAATAAGGCGTTGTTGGCAAAACAAATATGGAGAATCATTGAAAACCCAACGTCCCTTGTGGCTAGGACACTAAAAGCCAGATATTTCAAGCACTGTGATGTTATGGATGCACAACTTGGTAATAATCCTTCTTACATTTGGAGGTCACTACTGTGGAGCCGTGATCTACTTCGTAATGGGCTGTGTTGGCGAATTGGAAATGGTGCGAACACTTCTATATTCAGAGATCATTGGATCCCTACATTACGATATCATATCACATCACCAAGGAATATGGACATGGACACCACTGTGAGCTCACTGATTCAGAATGGAGATTGGAATGAAACTCTGGTACGCACTCTAATTCCCTCTTATATAGTGGATAAAGTATTAGCCATTCCATTACCGAATTCAAGATCTGAGGATTCTAGATTCTGGAAATATGACGCCAAAGGCCGATATTCGGTGCGGGATGGTTACAAGCTGGATATAGGGTGTTATGAGCCGTCTATTCATAGCTCGAAAGCAAATTTAAGCTCTTGGTGGAACATTATCTGGAATATGGATATTCCTCCTAAAGTACGCATCTTCTGATGGAGAACATTACAAGATATCATCCCTACGGAGATGAACTTAAGGAACCACCATGTGCCTGTTGGAACGCGGTCGTTCTCCGGATCGAAAAAGAAAGTGATACCCGTTGCATCGAAAGTTTTAAAATTTTATATGGAACGATTCCATATGGGTATCAAATTCCTACGATTAAAATTGATAACATAAAATTTAAACAATATAAATTTTACCTTAAAATCTCGAAGCGAGATTATGGACACCAACAGATTAAACTGCTCTTGTTGTATATCCCAGGAACTGATGAACGAACGTTTCTTCAATCAGGTCCACGAACAGAAATTTAATTCCTCTGACAGACTGCACCAGAAAGTCTATCAGAAGTTTCTACGATGAGATAGAACAGATATGATCTGTTAAATCAGTCTGCAAATTCAAAAAATTCACAGACTGAATTTTCGAACACTGTGAGAGAGGGGGAGGGGTCGGCCGAATTCCTTGAGAGAATGCTCTCTAGGGTTTCGAAATTTTGACCTGTGTTGTGTAATTTCTGCACTGCAATAACTTATTTATAATGTGGGCTGCTAACAGCTTAGGGCCCATTAGTCATAAGTTCAAGTCTGACAAGCAGAGCCCGCATGTTCAGAAATTAATATAAAATTCATCGTGACTCAGATTGATAAAACAATTTCACCAATGTTCACAAAAACCATTTCTGCATCTTTTAAAGTCAAGATAAATTTTTTGAATCCGAATTCAGTGATTTCCAAAAATGTCCATCACTATGTCATTTTAGAAAATCTTACTCCCTCTACTCTTAAATAAGAAGTCCCACTTTTTTATTCACTAAATTTAACTCTTTAAATTTAATTATTTCAACGGGGATTAAAAATCCATTACTTGTGTGACCCTCAATGGTTCAGGGATACAGCTAGCCGTGGGCTCACAACTCCTTGTGACTCGGAACAATAATTTTCGACTTACCCAACGAATCATGGTAAGAGCGCCTAGCAATATCGCCCCATGATTCCCTAGGTATCACTGATAGTGCCTGCAAGAACCAATAGATTTTGGTTAGCGTACAGTACGGTCCCTTCATCCATATATCCTGATCGAATCAACAACCATTGGTAAATCGAGAGTCGTTCGAGATTCGATAACTATGCATTACATCTTGGAGATCAAATAGTGACATCGCATGTGTTACTAGGAACACCGAGTAACCTAAAACACATCATATACTCTGGCCAGATATTCGTCACACTAATATCTCCTCATATCGCATAGGATATCCACACTTGCAAGTATGTGGTGAATCCTTGACAACAAAGCATCGACTCCTATATGTGTCGTAATTGTACCCAATCCCGACACCTGATGACCCCAATAGAGTCGGTAAACGAGTCAAAGTACAGTACTAGCATATAGAGTCTCAATGATGTTTCAAGTAGTAAGGACTAATGGTGTACAACCAAAACCGCGGACTTTATCCACTCGATAAGTGATAACCACTTGGAAAGTCCGGATAGGGTAGTTCGATCATTCATCATATGAATATCCATTTGCATGCTTTGAACATCTCTATGTTCCATACCAATGAAACGTGGTATTCGGCATCGCAAATGCTAGTCTCAATCTCGAGCGATCCTTATCCTTATTAACAGACGGCTCAATCGACCAGGAACTGTTTAGAATATACAGTGACTATAAGATGTGTTTCATGATAGACATCCCCATGTGCTACCACATCTTACTTTATTATATTCAAGGTCTTTATCAAAATAACAATAGTATATCATTATATAATAATAAGATAAAGTGAACGCCATTTAAAGAACGTATATTATATTAAACAAAGATTGCTTCCTTGAAGTTTCTTGGATCACATCCAATGTCGGGTTCACTTTGATCCCCTTCAAGAAGAAGACCATATCTAATAGGAGGCCTAGAGGTGTAGGATCATTATTTTGTATCTCGGGTTCTTCTCGAATTTCTTCGAGTTCCATCATCTTGCCTTTCTTATCCAATAAGAACTCCTTCTCCAAGAAGGTGACATTCCTTGAAACAAACACTTTTGTTTCAGTAGGATGATAGAAATAATATCCGATTGAATTCTTCGGATACCCTACAAAATAACATAAGGTGGATCGACTATCCAATTTATCTCTCACTGTCTGCTTCACGTAAGCAGGACATCCCCAAATCCTCAAGTACGAATACTTAGGAGCTTTGCCATTCCATAACTCGTATGGTGTTTTGTCCACTGCTTTAGTGTGGACGTTGTTCAACAACAATACCGCCGTTTCAAGAGCATAGCCTCAAAACGAAGGTGGGAGCTCAGTGAAGCTCATCATAGATCGAACCATGTCCAACAAGGTTCGATTGCGACGCTTCGAAACACCATTCAGCTGAGGTGTCATAGGAGGAGTCCACTGAGAGAGAATCCCATTCTCTTTTAGATAATCCAAGAACTCGGTACTTAAGTATTCTCCACCTCGATCTGATCGAAGTGCTTTAATACTCTTACCTAGCTTGTTTTCTACTTCAGCCTTGAATTCTTTGAACTTTTCAAATGATTCAGACTTATATTTCATCAAATATAAGTACCCATACCTAGAATAATCATCAGTAAAGGTAATGAAGTAGGTGTGACCAAATTTTGTACCAATACTAAATGATCCGCAAACATCTGTATGGATCAAATCCAATAGATTTTGACTACGCTCTGGCTTTCCTTTGAAAGGAGATTTAGTCATTTTTTCTTTGAGGCAAGACTCACAAGTAGGTAGAGAGTTAATATCAGACATATCAAATATGCCCTCTTCCACTAGCTTGTTCATCCTCCTTGAAGAAATATGACCTAGCCTAGCATGCCAAAGGTTTGCCGGGTTTTGATTATCAATTTTCCTTTTATTTGTTGTTACCGGTTTATCAATATAATTAATTGGAACGACTTTTAATTTTAAGTTATATAGATCGTTTTCAAGTTGTCCACATCCAATTAAACATTCATTCTTGTAAATATTGCAAATCACATTCACAAAATTACAAGAAAAACTATCTCTATCAAGCATAGAAATATAAATAATGTTTTTAACCAAATCTGGCACATATAAAACATCTCTCAAAAATAACTTAAAATCATTCTGCAAAATTAAATAAATGTCTCCCACAACTTTGGCTTCAACTCGAGAACCATTTCCGAGCCTCAGCTGGGTCTCACCCATCCTAAGCTTGCGACTTCTTGTCATCACCTGCAAATCATTGCAAATGTGAGATCCACATCCGGTATCCAATACCCAAGAAGTAGTATTAAGTGAAACATTTATTTCAATATAAAACATACCCTTTGCAGTTCGCAACTGCTCGAGATATTCCTTGCAGTTACGTTTCCAATGACCGGGTTTCTTGCAGTGATGGCAAACATCCTTGGATTTTTCCACGTTTAAAGCCTTTGTCTTGTTCTTCTTCTCGGGTCCGGTTTTCTTGGATGGGGCAGAACGTTTCTTACCCTTTGTACTTGGCCCCTTCTTAGCATAAGAAGAGGAGCCCACCAAGAGAACCGGTTTATCCTTCTTTAAAGTGGCTTCATAAGTTACAAGCATATTGACCATCTCTTCAAGGGAGGCCTCTATCTTGTTCATATTGAAATTCACCACAAAACCGTCAAACGATGAAGGAAGAGAGAGAAGTAATAAGTCCACATTGAGTTCATGCTCCAATATCAAATCAAGCGTTACCAACTTCTGAATGAGCCAAACCACGCGTACCCCATGATCACGGACCGAAGTCCCTTCACACATGCGACACGTCATTAACTCTTTTACAGTAGCGAACCTTTCAGCTCTTGATTGAGCCCCAAAAAGTTCTTTGAGTTGTGCGTGAATGTCAGCAGCATTCACGGTATCCTCAAATCGCCTCTGGAGTTCATCAGACATCGAAGTTTGCATATAGCATTTGGCCTTGATATCATTGTCCCACCATTTATCAAGTTTGGCCAACTCTTCCGGACTTATATCAGCTGGTGCTTCCTTCGGAGGAGATTTTTCTAACACGTAGAACATCTTCTCCGAGGTCAAGACAATCTTCAACTTACGGAACCATTCCGTATAGTTTGCGCCAGTCAGTTTGTTTTGTTCGAGAATAGAGAATAGTGGATTGCGCGAATTTATCTTAATGAAATACTGAAAAAAAAAACAGACAATAATCAGTGATTGTTTAATTAATTTACTAAGACATAAAATAAGGCGAAATTTATTTTATGAATCTCACTCCCACTATTTTAACGATTTCACTACCCTCTAGTTAAAATGAGAAACATTTTCTTTAGTGGGAACATGGAGTCCAATTGACAAACTATAGTCCCGAATAATATCAGTCAACCATAATTTTCAAATGGTAGATCCCAATTGCTTCCAAAGCAACCTCCATGTTTTTACCTCATGTCCAATAAGGGCCCAATAATATGACGCCATTTATTGTGACACGTCAAGATGACCCATCAATATTAAGTTGTGATGGACGATCGCCATGTGAATCCCCAATAATATGAGCCAATCCCATGGGAGTTTCATCCAACTTACAACATGTGTCGATCCAATGTACAGCTTTCCGACGAATGGGCCCCCCCAATAATATGAGCCGGACCGTATCCGCTGGTAGCATCTCATACATTGATCGTTGATGGAAGGTAGGAACATTTAAACAATATTTAAATTTCCTTTATTTATCTTGATATCAATTTTAAATCATATTTAAAATGAGAGATTTTTAATTTTGAAAATTTGTCTCATCATTTAAAATTTGTATGCTTGCGGGATTCATACAATTTAGTCTAAACATGCATACAACAATAATATCATATATTATTTTAGGATGATCGATTCCATTACTAATCGACCCGTGGTTGCCAATCACGAGTCTAAGTCCAATCCTAGGTAATATGCAAGTATGCAATGCAATCCTATTACATTGAGCTTCCAATTTACATTTTTTCGGTTTTTATTGTCTGCTGGGCCCACCTTTGTCTTCAAATCTTCATCTCCCACTAAGTCTAAAATTTACAATAAATTTCGATGAAAAGCAGGGGATACATATTTAATGGGTGGGAACGTGCCATAAACCAGGCCCACTTTTATTACATATGACAATTCATATTGGGTCATAAACCAGGCCCATTAATAAATCCAACAACAATAATTAAAATCAAATGTAAACAACCTAACATACACCTATAATATTGGTCATGACAATCGATCATCCTTATCCAATAATTTTTAATTCAAAAATTAATTTATTGGATATCATGCAATGGCAATAAATATAAATAGATAAAATCATATTTCATACATAAAATCTTATTTTATATATAAAATCATATTTTATCTAGTTTATCCATAAAATCATATTTTACATATAAAATCCAATTTTATACATAAAATCATATTTTATTATCAATTGTACAAAATTATTAATTTTATAAAATCTAATTTAATGGATAAAATTTATAAATTTTCCAAAAATTTAAATTTATCCAAAAATCAATTTTTAAAATTTCGGACTCAAACAATTTGATCTGATGCCTCGTGGACCAATCAAAAACTGAAATTTCAAAAATTTCAAAAAATCAAAAAATTAAATTTTAAAATTTTCGGACTGCCCGGGACAATCTCGGGCAGCCCGGCCTCCACGTGGGACAGGGCTGCCCACGTGGAGGTGGGCAGCCAATCGCTGCCCGTGGTCGCTGCCCTGGGCAGCGCCCTGGAATTTAATTTAAAATTTTTGTTTTATTTTTCTGAAAAATCGAGGCCGGTACAATCGAATAAATTTTAATCCTAAAATCCGAGAACAACCTGTCGCTCTGATACCACTGTTGGAACGCGGTCGTTCTCCGGATCGAAAAAGAAAGTAATACCCGTTGCAGCGAAAGTTTTAAAATTTTATATGGAACGATTCCATATGGGTATCAAATTCCTACGATTAAAATTGATAACATAAAATTTAAACAATATAAATTTTACCTTAAAATCTCGAAGCGAGATTATGGACACCAACAGATTAAACTGCTCTTGTTGTATATGCCAGGAACTGATGAGCGAACGTTTCTTCAATCAGGTCCACGAACAGAAATTTAATTCCTCTGACAGACTGCACTAGAAAGTCTATCAGAAATTTCTACGATGAGATAGAACAGATATGATCTGTTAAATCAGTCTGCAAATTCAAAAAATTCACAGACTGAATTTTCGAACACTGTGAGAGAGGGGGAGGGGTCAGCCGAATTCCTTGAGAGAATGCTCTCTATGGTTTCAAAATTTTGACCAGTGTTGTGTAATTTCTGCACTGCAATAACTTATTTATAATGTGGGCTGCTAACAGCTTAGGGCCCATTAGTCATAAATTCAAGTCTGACAAGCAGAGCCTGCATGTTTCAGAAATTAATATAAAATTCATCGTGACTCAGATTGATAAACCAATTTCACCAATGTGCACAAAAACCATTTCTGCATCTTTTAAAGTCAAGATAAATTTCTGAATCCGAATTCAGTGATTTACAAAAATGTCCATCACTATGTCATTTTAGGAAATCTTACTCCCTCTACTCTTAAATAAGAAGTCCCACTTCTTTATTCACTAAATTTAACTCTTTAAATTTAATTATCTCAACGGGGATTAAAAATTCATTACTTGTGTGACCCTCAATGGTTCAGGGATACAGCTAGTCGTGGGCTCACAACTCCTTGTGACTCGGAACAACAATTTTTGACTTACCCAACGAATCATGGTAAGAGCGCCTAGCAACATCGCCCCATGATTCCCTAGGTATCACTGATAGTGCCTGCAAAAACCAATAGATTTTGGTTAGCATACAGTACGGTCCCTTCATTTATATATCTCGATCGAATCAACAACCATTGGTAAATCGAGAGTCGTTCGAGATTCGATAACTATGCATTACATCTTGGAGATCAAATAGTGACATCGCATGTGTTACTAGGAACACCGAGTAACCTAAAACACATCATGTACTCTGGCCAGAGATTCTTCACACTAATATCTCCTCATATCGCATAGGATATCCACACTTGCAAGTATGTGGTGAATCCTTGACAACAAAGCATCGACTCCTATATGTGTCGTAACTGTACCCAATCCCGACACCTGATGACCCCAATAGAGTCGGTAAACGAGTCAAAGTACAATACTAGCATATAGAGTCTCAATGATGTTTCAAGTAGTAAGGACTAATGGTGTACAACCAAAACCGCGAACTTTATCCACTCGATAAGTGATAACCACTTGAAAAGTTTGGATAGGGTAGTTCGATCATTCATCATATGAATATCCATTTGCATGCTTTGAACATCTCTATGTTTCATACCAATGAAACGTGGTACTCGGCATCGCAAATGCTAGTCTCAATCTCGAGCGATCCTTATCCTTATTAACGGACGGCTCAATCGACTAGGAACTGTTTAGAATATACAGTGACTATAAGATGTGTTTCATGATAGCCATCCCCATGTGCTACCACATCTTACTTTAATATATTCAAGGTCTTTATCAAAATATCAATAGTATATCATTATATAATAATAAGATAAAGTGAACGTCATTTAAAGAACGTATATTATATTAAACAAATATTGTTTACAAAAAGAGACTCTCAAAGCCCTTAGCCACAAGTTGGCTAGCGGGGCATCAACTCTTTCAGTGCCAACACTAGGGATATGTCAGCTTTGCAAATTTGGTAATGACTCCACCTGTCATGAGCTTTACTGGTGTCCTACTATCAAACCATGCTGGAAAGGTACCTCTTTCAAACTTCTTCTTAAACACGTTCATCACTTAACTATCATTGAGGTATTCCTTTGGATGCAAATGAAACTATCTCAAAGGGAGTTGGAGCAATTTGTGATGCGCACTTGGGCTGTATGGACAGAAAGAATGGGAATAATACATTGTACTGACCGTCAATGGAAATTAATTGATGTTAATTGGTGTGATTCGTTCCTTTGGGATTATCAAGCTGCTCAAAATGCGACTAAGATTAGACCTGATAATAGACTCAGTAGCTCTCGATGGACTAAGCCAGCAATGAATTGTTTTAGGTTGGAGGTAGATGCTGCATATAATGAGAACTCAGAGAGCTATTCGGTTGGGGGTGTGGTCCGTGATCATGATGGAAATTTGTTGCTGGCGTTTGGAAGGAGAACAGGGAAACCACCCTCGGTGGTCTATGCAGAACTCTTAGCAATTTATGAAGGAATGAACCTGGTGCGGGATCGACATTTAAATGTTCATGAATTTACGACTGATTCTCTCATGGCTGTGCATGCAGTCACTCACCCTGAAGAGAATTTAAGCTACATAGGTTTGATTGCTTCAGATGTTCGAGAACTTCTTGTTGGTTTTCATGGCTCTAAGTTCTTCCATGTTAGAAGAACGGCGAATGCAATTGCACACTCTATTGCATGTTTTGCTATTTCCTCCCCCTCCCAGTTTGCTTGGGAACGTGGAGATTTTCCTTTGTGGTTGGTGAATCTTGTAATGACTGATTTGTCTTTGTCTTAATATTTTTTTTTTTGGTTGGAATAATTAACTTGATCAAAAAGACAAAAGCAATCATATTATTTATATAATTATTGGGTAAATTATAATTTTAGTCCTGGTTTTGGTTTAGTCATATAACTTTTCAAAGTTTGGTTTTAGTCCAGCTCAATAACTTGTGTTTTTGATTGGATTTTGGTCTATTTTCATCGAAAATAACTAAAACAATCGAATATTACTTATTTGACATCGATACTCTCCTAAATGACTCATTTGACAAGAATTAACGATATGTTACACAAATTAAAACCTATTACGCAAAAATTAAAGGGGAAAAAAATAAAAAAAACGACACCCAATATTTACAAACCAAGGGAAAAAACTTGTCGTTTTGTTTATTTTTATTAGTATATTTTAATATGTATAATATAAACTTAATTCTAATCATACGAGTTTTATAAGATAACATCGAAGCCAAACAAAGTAATATTCGATTGATTTAGTGACTTTCGATGAAAAAGACCAAAATCGTTACTTTTTCGCTACGTCAACGTTATGAAATTTGAAAATTTCAGTATATACCGGTACACCGATATCGAAACATTATAAAAAATTTTAAAAATATATAATATTTTTAAACAATAAATTTATAAATTTTAAAAAATATAAAGTTTTTTTCTGGTATAACATGGTATATATCGATACCGTACCCAAATCTCGGTATATCATAAAATTTCGATATAATCGATATGCTAATTATATGTACCGAAAATTTCGATAAAATTTCAGGATAAAAATTTTATACCATAATTTTTGATACGATATAATTTTTGGTATGGACAATACGTCATCCCTGGTTTGAGTACTTAAACATTTGGCTTGATTGTGTAGATATATCTAATATTTTTTTAGAAAAGATTGTTATATTTGTAAATAATATTTTTATAGATAAATGAAAAGTAACATGAATAAAATTTTAGGCTCGAGAAGAAAATAGTGGCTCCTATTAAAAAGAATGCGAGCAAACACGTGGGAGCGGAAAATGTGATACGTGTGGCTTGCATGCAGCTCTACAAGCGGAACGTGGCCACCGCCGCCATGATCATATATGTCCACTTTCTTCCCCCCGCTTGAAAGAAACAGTGATCACCCACAGGATGAACGGCGATGATATGAAAAAAGGAAAAGCCGGATCAGCGTACCGGCGGAACATGCCTTACAGCCCTTACGCCGTGGCTGCGGTCGCCCTCGCGGCGGCGGGAGGGCTCTGGTACTGGAATTCCCAAAGAAAACATGGAGACCAGTCCTCTGCCAGCAACTTGCAGAGGGTCCCCGCCGATGAAACACGGCCACGCAAATAGCTTAGCTAGGATAGTGTACCAGCTACTGTAAATTATTGTTCCCATTGTCGAATTTGTAGGATGAAATAAAAATAGTATCTTGATTAATTTTGTACGTGAATTCTCATATTGTGCAAGAATTAATATGTATAGCTAAAAATTCGACACGCGATTCATTCATGGAGAGACTAATTGCCGAATAATTCAAAGCAAATTGACCGTCAGTTTCTCTCTAGTTGCTACATGAAGAAACAAGTCCAGATATATAAAAACAAAAATTAATACAAAAAATTGACTTAGCTCCAAGAATTAGATTCCCCAGACTTCATCATGATATCGCCAAAATTCACACATGCTTTTGATATTGCATATCTTCATGCATACGAAACTGCATATTTGTGCATCACTCAATCGATCTTGACAGAAGAATAAATCAGTCTTGTGAACCAGAAGCAGGCGTAGAAGCCGATGGTGCCCGTGAGCACAAAGAACGCGTAAGATGCGGTCAACATGTAGCCGAAGTACAACGCACCTGAAACTGGCTTCGTGATTTCTAGCTTGGTGAAGAAGTAGAATGTGGCGTAGAGGAAGAGGTATAATGCAGAGGATCCGGATGTCAAGTATGACCTCCACCACCAGAGGTAATCTTCACTGCACAACTGGAAGTAGCAGAGCACGATGGTTATCTCAGCGCAGGTGACGAGGAGAATGATGAAGACGATGAGGAGGAAACCGAAAATGTAGTAGTATTGGTTCATCCAGATTGAAGTTAGTATGAAGAAAAGCTCGATGAAAACAGCTCCAAATGGAAGGATTCCTCCGATCAAGATTGAGAAGATGGGGTTCATGTACCACGCCTGTTCAGGAATCTGTCTTGGGATCTTGTTCGTTTTTACAGGATCCTCTATGGCCGGTTTCTTGAATCCGACGTAGCTGCCCACAAACACGAGTGGAACAGAGATTCCAAACCATAGGAAGACCAGGGCAAACATTGTCCCGAATGGCACAGCCCCGGAAGACTTCTGGCCCCAGATGAGCGCATTTAGTACAAAGAAGATGGCAAACACAGCACCGGGGAAGAAGAACGCAGTTCTTAGGGCGATTTTCTTCCATTCAGTGCCTTTGAACATTTTGTAGAGACGTGCAGCAGCGTAACCAGCAAAAATTCCCATGAAAACCCAAAGCAATAACATGGCAGTCATGAGTCCACCTCGGTTCGAAGGGGATAGGAATCCTAGGACAGCAAAGATCGTCGTAACTAGGAGCATTCCCAAGAATTGCACACCGGTTCCTACATACACACAAAGCAAGTCCGAGTTGACCGGAGGTCGGAAGACGTCCGAATGGACTAGTTTCCATCCAGTTTCTTCCTGAGCCTCTTCCTGCGTCTCAAGTTCATTGTATTTGGAAATGTCACGATAAAGGGTTCGTAGCATTATCATTGCTACCATGCCCGAAAGGAAGAGAACAATCATCAGAGAGTTTACTATGGAGAACCAATGGATTTGATCATCAGTCATCAGAAGATAAGTGTCCCATCTTGATGCCCATTTCACC
>NW_027331844.1:0-30000 GCF_033568475.1 Henckelia pumila
TGTGGAATCACAAGCCTACCAGACAAACACAGAAAGCCATCTGACTGATAATGAAATCCAGACGAGCTACCTCGTTAGCTAGACGAGCTAAACGCTGGGTCTTTGAATCAGACATCTGAGCATCTCGGATCCGCGAATACAAGGCTGGCTCAGATAATATCGCAAACATCTGGATACTCTGCATACCTTTCTTATGCTTGAAGGTAAAACCTGAAGTACAACAGTCACTAATCGCACTAGACATCGAACAAGTCTGAAGTGCGGATAGTCGCACCTTGCGACTCAAAGCATCAGCGGTGAGATTAGCAGCTCCCGGATGGTACTTAATCTCGCAATCATAGTCCTTAAGCAAGTCCATCCAACGTCTCTGTCTCATGTTCAATTCTGCCTGAGTGAACAAATACTTGAGACTCTTATGGTCGGTGAAGATCTCAAATTTCTCGCCATAAAGATAATGACGCCAGATCTTCAAAGCGAACACAATGGCTGCTACTCCAAATCATGGACTGGGTAGTTGTCCTCATGAAGCTTCAGCTGTCTAGAAGCGTATGCGATCACATGCCCATTCTGAGTCAGGAAACAACCTAACCCCTGAAGAGAAGCATCCGTGTAAACTACATACCCTCCAGATCCTGACGGTAATGCTAACACCGGCGCAGAAGTCAACCGCCGTCGAAGCTCACGGAAATTCTCCTCACACTCGGAGGACCACTCAAAATACACACCCTTGCGGGTAAGCTGCGTCAACGGTCGAGCTAACTGAGAGAAATTCAGAATGAAGCGACGGTAATACCCTGCTAGACCCAGAAAACTATGGATCTCAGCAACTGTCGTCGGACGCGACCAATTAAGTACCGCTTCAATCTTGCTTGGATCAACAGAAATCCCCTCCCTGGATATGATATGACCAAGGAAGACCACTCTATCCATCCAGAACTTCACACTTGCTCAGCTTGGCGTACAATTGCTCATCTCGAAGAGTCTGCAGTACCAACCGCAAGTGAGAAACATGCTCTTCCGTATTACGCGAATAAACCAAGATGTCGTCAATGAAGACCACGACAAACTTGTCCAAATACTCCCTGAAGACACGGTTCATCAGATCCATGAATATAGCCGGTGCATTAGTCAAAACCAAATGGCATCACTAGGAACTCGTAATGCCCTTAGCGAGTACGAAATGCAGTCTTGGCTACGTCCTGATCACGGACTCTCAACTGATGATACCCAGATCTCAAGTCAATCTTGGAGTAAATTGATGTGCCCTGCAGCTGGTCAAACAAGTCATCAACACGAGGCAACGGATACTTGTTCTTCACAGTCACTCGATTCAGCTGCCGGTAGCCAATGCACAGCCGCATCGACCCATCCTTCTTCTTCACGAAGAGAACAGGAGCTCCCCAAGGAGATACACTAGGACGAATGTACCCCTTGTCCAAAAGATCCTGTAGCTGATTCTTCAACTCACGCATCTCTGACGGAGCCAGACGATACGGTGCTCTAGAAATAGGCGAAGTACCCGGCATCAACTCTATGCCAAACTCGACTTCCCTAGCAGGAGGAAAACCCGGAATCTCATCAGGAAACACATCTGGAAATTCATCCACAACAGGAATGCTCTCTATCCCAATACTCTCAGCGGACAAATCAACTGCATAGATAAGGTAGCTTTCCCTGCCAGACTCCAGAGCTCGACAGGCTCTCAAAGCTGATACCAAAGGCATCGGGGGTTGCGCTCCCTCACCATAGAAAAACCAACTCTCACTCCCTTCCGGATGAAAGCGTACTAATCTCTGATAGGAGTCCACTGAAGCTCGATAGGTAGTCAGCACATCTATTCCCAGAATGCAATCAAAGTCGTCCATCGCCAGGACCATGAGATTCGCCAATAGAACGTTCCCTTCAACCTCTAAAGGGCAACCCATCACTAGACGCTTAGCCAAAGCAGATTGGCCCGTCGGAGTAGAAACAGACATCACTACGTCTAGTGCAATGCATGGTAACTTATGCCTCTTAACAAAACGTGCAGAAATGAAGGAATGAGATGCACCAGTGTCAATAAGTACAAGAGCAGGTATACCATAAAGCATAAATGTACCTGCGATGACTTTCTCATTCTCCTCCACAGCCTGATCATGTCTCAGGGCAAACACCTGGCCAGAAGCTCGTGGCCTCAAATGAGAACTCCCAGCAGACTGTCCCTGCGACCTCTGCTGAACGGTGGCCTGAGAACCCGATCCTGAACCAGATCCAGAACCGCCTCCCCCAGACTGTGGACAATCCCTCCGGATATGACCAGTCTCTCCACAACGGAAACAAGCTCCAGAAGCTCTGCGACCACTTGTCGGATGGATGGTTCTTCCCACAGTGATCACACTTGTCCTTCTTACCATAACGGAAAATACCTCCAGAACCAGAGGAAGAAGAAGATCCAGACTTCTTGAAAGTTTGGGCACGGGGACCCAAAGAACTAGCAGGTCTCGACTGAGAGAAAGACCTGTTCCGCCGAATGCTGTCCTCCGCCTGGTGACAACGGGCTCACCAAACCCTCGTAGGACATGTCGTCGCCAACCGCCACACGGTCATGGATCTCAGGGTTAAGGCCCTGAAGGAACAGATTATACTTCATCTCTGAGCTATCAGCAATCTCGGGGCAATAGGATAGCAGATCAAAGAACCTCTGCTGATACTCATCGTATAGACATGGTTCCCTGTCGCAGACTCAGTAGCTCGCCTGCCTTCGACTGTCGGAGTGCAGGAGGAAAATACCGCTTTTGGAAAGCTGTGCGAAATTCGGCCCAGGTGGCCACTCCTCTCGCCGCAACAAAAAGGTGCAGAAGTAAACCTCCACCACCTGCGCGCACGCCCATCCAGAAGATAGCCAAGGGTCTCCACCTTCTGCTCATCGGTGCATTGCATACTCCTAAATTTTTAGGAGCTCAAAGCTATACCTGCGTCCGTCGTTAGCCCTTTGATGTCGATGCCTCCAGAACTTGGCCACAACTCCGCTACGACTACCGAACGTCTAGACGACTCCCAGTTCAAGCCTAGGAAGGCTAGAACAACTCGAATATGACTAGAAATAGAGAGGAAATCCGGAATTGGCAAGGAGAAATGAAGCCTCGGCCTTCTATTTATAGACAACGATCGGAGCCTCCGATCCTCGATCGGAATGTCCGAACTTCGATCGGAACGTCCGATCCTGCCATCGGAGCTTCGAAGATCCTGATCTGCCACGTGTCAAAATATCACTTGTTGACTCCAGATAGGGGTGATCGGAGCCTCCGGTCCTGATCGGAGCTTCCGATCCAGCCACACGTCATGGATGACGTAATATCATCGGTGCCTCCGATCCTCATCGGAGCTTCCGATCCCGATCGGAGCTTCCGATCGTCCCTTCGGAGCTTCCGATCCGTCCAATCCCCAATTTATTTAATTAGCATTAATCCTTTAATTACTCAATTAGGGTTCGGGCTACTACATGGTAGAACATGGAGATGTCTATCATGAAACACATCTTATAGTCACTGTATATTCTAAACTGTTCCTAGTCGATTGAGCCGTCCGATAATAAGGATAAGGATCGCTCGAGTTTGAGACTAGCATTTGCGATGCAGAGTACCACGTTTCATTGGTAAGGAACATAGAGATGTTCGAAGCATGCAAATGGATATTCATATGATGAATGATCGAACTACCCTATCCGGACTTTCCAAATGGTTATCACTTATCGAGTGGATAAAGTCCGCGGTTTTGGTTGTACACCATTAGTCCTTACTACTTGAAACATCATTGAGACTCTATATGCTAGTACTGTGCTTTGACTCGTTTACCGACTCTATTGGGGTCATCAGGTGTCGGGATTGGGTACAGTTACAACACATATAGGATTCGATGCTTTGTTGTCAAGGATTCACCACATACTTGCGAGTGTGGATATCCTATGCGATCTGAAGAGATATTAGTGTGACGAATCTCTGGCCAGAGTACATGATGTGTTTTAAGAAATGGTTTCTTAGTAACAAATGCGATGTCACTATTTGATCTTCAAGATGTATTGCATAGTTATCGAATCTCGAACGACTCTCGATATACCAATGGTTGTTGATTCGATCGGGATATATGGATGAAGGGACCGTACTGTACGCTAACCAAAATCTATTGGTTCTTGCAGGCACTATCAGTGATACCTAGGGAATCATGAGTCGATGTTGCTAGGCGCTCTTATCATGATTCGATGGGCAAGTCGGAAATTGTTGTTCCGAGTCACAAGGAGTTGTGAGCCCACGGCTAGCTGTATCCCTGAACCATTGAGGGTCACACAGAGTAATGGATTTTTAATCCCCGTTGAGATAGTTAAATTTAAAGAGTTAAATTTAATGAACAAAGAAGTTGGACTTCTTAATTATGAGTAGAGGAGTAAGATTTCCTAAAATGACATAGGGATGGGCATTTTTGGAAATCACTGAATTCGGATTCAGAAAAATTTATCTTGACTTTAAAAGGTGCAGAAATGGTTTCTGTGCACATTGGTGAAATCGGTTTATCATTCTGAGTCACGATGAATTTTATATTAATTTTTGAACATGCGAGCTTTGCTTGTCGGGCTTGAACTTATGACTAATGGGCCCTAAGCTGTTAGTGGCCTACATTATAAATAAGTTATTGCAGTACAGAAATTACACACAACAGGTCACAATTTTTGAAAAAACCCTATTTTTCTCTCAGTAGTGGCCGCCCCCTTCTCCCCTCTGCTCGGAAAATCCAGTCTGTGAATTTTGAATTACAGTCTGGTTTAACAGATCAAATTCGTTAATCTCTTCGTAGAAACTTCTGATAGATTTTCTAGTGCAATCTATCAGAGGGATTAAATATCCGTTCGTGGACCTGATTGAAGAACAGTTCGTCCATCAGTTCCAGGGATATACAACAAGAGCAGAGCAATCTGTTGGTGTCCAAAATCTCGATTCGAGATTAAATGTAAAAATTTATAATTGTTATTTAATTTTTACACACACAATTTAATCGTAAGTTTTGATACCCAATATGGAATCGTTCCATATAAAATAATTTTAAACTTCCGCTGCACCGGGTATCAATCCTGATTGATCTGATCGCCGCGTTCTCCAACAATGTTTGCGATATTATCTAAGCCAGCGTTGTATTCACGGATTCGAGATGCTCAGATGTCTGATTCGAAGACCCAGCATTTAGCCCATCTAGCTAACGAGGGTAGCTCGTTTGGATTTCATTATCAGTCAGATGGCTTTCTGTGTTTGTCTGGTAGACTTGTGATTCCGCAGAATGTAGAGTTGCGAGAGGAGATTTTGTCTCAGGCGCATCGCACTAAGTTGAGTATTCTTCCTGGGAGCAACAAGATGTACAAGGATCTACGTACTCGTTTCTAGTGGAAGGGAATGAAACGCAGTATTTATCAGTTTGTTTCGAGATGTTTGGTGTGTCAACAGGTCAAGGCAGAGCACCGACGACCTGGAGGATTGCTTCACAGTCTGCCTATTCCTAAATGGAAATGGGAGTTTATCACAATGGACTTTGTGACCCATTTGCCGATATCCCCGAGGAACTGTGATGCTATCTGGGTTGTGGTGGACCGACTCACCAAGTCAGCGCATTTCATTTCCTATAGTCGGGAGTATAATGTGGATCGTATGGCTCGGTTGTACATTCAGCAGATCGTTCGACTTCATGGAGTGCCTGTGAGCATTGTCAGCGATCGGGACCCCAGGTTTACTTCTAGATTCTGGGGAGTGTTCAGCGTGCGATGGGTACTACTCTCAGTTTGAGTACTGCCTATCATTTGGAGACTGATGGTCAGTCAGAGCGCACTATCCGTACTTTGGAGGATATTCTTAGAGCGTGCGTCGTGGATTTTGGTTTCAGCCTGGCAGGATCATTTGCCATTGATCGAGTTCGCGTACAACAACAGCTATCATACTAGCATTGGGATGACACCTTTTGAGGTGTTGTACGGACGACGTTGTCGTACTCCACTCTTTTGGGAAGAAGTGGGGGAGAGACAGGCTGAGGGACCAGAATTTATCCAGCAGGCGGTAGACATTGTTGATCAAATCAAGAAACTGATTAAGAATGCACAGGATCGTCAGGCCAACTATGCTAACACCAAGCGTAGGCCTTTGCAGTTCGACGTCGGAGAGAAAGTGTTTCTGAGAGTGTCACCTTTCCGCAAGATTCTCAGATTTGGCCTTAAGGGCAAGTTGTCTCCCACATTTATCGGTCCGTTTGAGATCTTGGAAAGCATTGGCGATTTGGCTTATCGACTAGCTTTGCCACCGCATCTTTCCAGTATTCACGACGTGTTCCATGTATCTCTGTTGCGACGGTATGTGGCGGATGAGTCTCATATTCTGCAGTGGTCTGAGGTTCAGGTGAGCAAGGATTTGACCTATGTTGAGAAAACCTATTCGTATCCTGGATTATAAGGATAAGGTTTTGCGGAACAAAGTCATTCCTCTGATTTTAGTTCGGTGGCAGCACCGAGGCACTGAGGAAGCTACTTGGGAAGTTGAGGACAGGATGCGTGAAGACCATCCTGAGTTTTTTTGATTTCATTCTTAAGTTTTATTCAGTTGCAAACTCTGTAAACGTTTGATTTGAATAAAGAATATTTCTGATTTCTGTATTTCATTCAGTACTTAAGATCTAATTTCGAGGACGAAATATCTTAAGTAGGGGAGAATGTAGTAGCCCGTAACCAAAATCAGTGATTAAGGAATTAATCATAATTACTTGGGAAGGGTTCGGAAGCTCCGAAGGCAGGATCGGAAGCTCCGATCAAATTACGTTAGGCATGACATGTGGCAGGATCGGATGCTCCGATCAGGATCGAAAGTTCCGATTTCCTCTATCCGAAGTCGACCAGTGAGATTTTGACACGTGGCAGATAAGCGAGATCGGAAGCTCCGATGTCGGGATCGGACATTCCGATTTTGATCGGAACGTTCCGATCGAGGAACGGAGGTTCCGATCGTTGCCTATAAATAGGGGGTGCTGAGCTCACATTTGAGTGCACCAATTCCTCTCTTCTCTCTCAATTCCTTAGCCTTCTAACTCAGATCTAGGGAATTCTAGGCGTCCTGTGGGGAATCCGGAAGTGGCATAGCGATCCAGGCCTCGTAGCGAAGCTGTGGCCTAGTTTTGAGGCACTCGACATCAAAGGGCTAACGATGGACGAAGGTATAGCTTTTGCTTCCTATAAATATTTAGGAGTATGCAATAGCTTAGTTAAGGCTTTTAGAGCACTATAATGATAGTAGTATCATTTGGCAGTGTAAAGCAGACTATAGGTGTGGACCTAGAGTTGGTAGAGCTTGCACTGATTTGAGGTACTGAAGTACTGTTCGAGATATCCTGACTTAGTATGCATGTATTATGTGACTGCATGGTTTATATGTCATTGATTTATGCTGTATTCATTTGCATACTGAGCTATCTCCTTCGAGATGTCTATTAGTAGGGTTTTTTCCTATCCTGTTAGTGGTTGGACTTCCATCAATTTTGGTCTGGCATATCCACTGGTATTATGGTATGGGGGCCACCTCCTGAAGCGACAGCACAGTGTGCTACATACCAGGGCCCGGTCTGTCTCTGTTATCTGATCCTTGACCTCAAGTTATAGGGAGTTCACTTTTCATGCATGTATACTCATACTCTCGTACTGAGCGTTTTATGCTCACGTCTCGTACTCTATGTTTCTGGACACCCTATTCCATGGGGCAGGTTTGCGATTGGATGAGGCGGGTGGATCCAAGAGGGGATAGGCAGTTGTTGGCCAGTTGGAGCTTCGCCTAGGTTTTATTCTGTTTTTATTAGATTGATTCAGCTGTTCGATCTGGTTGTATAATATTTAGGTATTTACAGATTCCTTGCCTTGGGATTGTATATTGTTTATTGGTTTCCGCAGTTTTATTCTGATATCCGTTTAATTAAGTTAATTGCATGCCTAAGTTCTATTTAGTAGGTGATCCAGGTAAGGGTCACTACATTCACAAACGAAATTAACTTGGTTCTGAGTTGCTTCTCCTTCCGATCAAGGATCTGAATCGGTCGCTCAAAGTAGCTCAGAGTCTCTTCTAACTCGGCTTCATCAGGCTGAAGGATATGAGAAGGATCTGGATGATACTTCTGCAGCATAAAGATGTGAAAAACGTCTTGAATACCAGATAAAGACGGAGGAAGTGCAAGTCTGTAAGCAAGATCGCCTATCTTCTCGAGAATCTCGTATGACCCGATGAATCTCGGAGATAACTTCCCTCTCTTCCCAAATCTGACAGTACCTCTTAAAGGAGAAATCTTAAGGAATACACGGTCTCCCTGCTCAAAACTCAGAGGTCTACGTCTGACATTCACATACTTTTCCTGTCTATCCTGAGCTGACTTCATTCTGGACTGAATGATCATGACTTGCTCTGCCATATCTCTAAGCATATCCAGTCCCAAATCAGGTGACTCGGACAAATCATCCCAAAACAATGGAGATCGGCACTTTTTGCCGTACAAAGCCTCAAAAGGCGTCATACCGATACTCGCTTGGAAGCTGTTGTTGTAAGAAAACTCGAAAAGAGGCAAAGAATCTTGCCAACTAGTGCCAAAGTCTAGCTCTACCGCTCGCAGCATATCTTCTAACGTCTGGATACTCCGCTCTGACTGTCCATCGGTCTGAGGATGATAAGTTGTACTCAGATGCAATCGAGTACCAAGTGCCTCCTGCAGACTATGCCAAAAGTGCGAAGTGAATCTAGGGTCTTGGTCTGAAACGATCGACTTCGGCACCCCATGCAATCTTACAACATTGCTAACATATAGCTCAGCCATCTGATCGTGACGATACATCATCCTGTACGGAATAAAACAAGCAGACTTCGTCAATCGATCGATCACTACCCAAATAGCATCGCATCCTCGAACGGATTGTGGTAGCTTCATGATGAAATCCATAGAAATGCGATCTCATTTCCATTCAGGAATAGATAGACTGTGCAATAGACCACCCGATCGCTTCCTTTCTGCTTTTACTTGCTGAAAGTTCAAACATCGAGATACAAACCTCGCAATATCGATCTTCATTCTCTTCCACCAAAACTAGTTCTTCAGATCATTGTACATCTTACGACCTCCAGGATGAACACTGAACTGACTGCAATGAGCCTCTCAGAGAATGCGCTGTCTCAAATCCAAATTATCAGGCACAACAATACGGTTATTCACAAACAAACAGTCATCTCTAACCTGGAATTCAGACTAATGCCCAGATCTGACATTCTCTACTGAAACCTGAATGCTCGGATTAGACTTATGTGTTCTTTGATCGCAATAAACAACTCCTTCTTGGCTTGAATAGCAAACACTCTGATAGTAACTCTATCTATTTCAAACTCTAAACCAGAAGTGCAGCAATCATTGATCAAATGAGAAACACCAATAGTAGAAAGAGATAAATAACATAGCTTTCGGCTCAAGGCATCTGCAACTGCATTCGAATTTTCGGGATAACATATCTAACCATCTTCTATGTCTCATATTCAGCTCTGCCTGAGAAAACAAGTACTTAAGACTCTTATGATTAGAAAAGATCTCTAAAGACTCACCATAAAGATAGTGACGCCAGATCTTCAGAGCAAAAACAATCGCAGCTAGTTCAAGATCATGAACCGGATAACGAGTCTCGTGCAGCTTCAGCTGCCTCGATGCATACGCTATCACATGCTTATGCATACACAACCCAAGCCTCGGTTAGAAGCATCACAATAGACTGTGAAACCTCCAGTACCTTTCGGAATAGAAAGAATCGGAGCACTAGTCATTCTCCTCTTCAGATCAACAAAGCCAGCCTCACAATCTGCAGTCCAGATAAAAGGCGCATTCTTCTGAGTCTGCTGGGTAATAGGCTTGGAAATAGACGAGAAACTCTCGATGAATCGGCGATAATAACCAGCTAAACCCATTAAGCTTCGGATCTCAGGCACTGATGTCGGTCTAGGCCAATTCATAACAGCTTAAATCTTGTTGGGATCAACAAAAATCTCATCTCCAGAAATAATGTGACCGAGAAATACAACTCGATCCAACCAGAACTCACACTTAGATAGCTTGGCAAACAACTGTTCAACTCGCAAAATCTTCAAGAAGATCCTCAAGTTCTCTGCATGGTCAGTACGGTTCTTCGAATTGATAAGAATATCATCGATGAAGATAATGACGAACACATCTAAATAGCGCTGAAAGATACGGTTCATCAAACCCATAAAAACTGCTGGAGCGTTAGTCAAACCGAATGGCATGACTATAAACTCAAAATGACCATACCTCGTTCTGAATGCGATCTTAGGAACATCTTCCTCTCGCACTCTCAGCTGATGATAACCTGAGCTCAGATCAATCTTTGAATAAATAGAAGAACCATGCAGCTGATCAAAAAGGTCATCTATTTGGGGTAAAGGATACATGTTCTTGACTGTAGCCTGATTCAATTGACGGTAGTCAATACAGAGCCGCATAGAACCATCTTTCTTCCAAACAAACAGAACAGGAGCACCCCAAGGCGATACACTAGGTCTGATGTATCCCTTGGCAATCAAATGCTCGAGCTGCTCCTTCAACTCTCTCAGTTCATTAGGTGAAATACGATAAGGAGCTTTGTAAATAGGTTGAGTACCTGGCACTAAGTCAATGTTGAATTCGATTTCTCGAATAGGCGGCAATTCAGGAACATCTTCCGGAAACACATCAGCAAAATCTCTAACCACTGGTATATCAACCAATGCTGGGCTAGATTTTAGTACATCAACTGCATACACCAAAAATCCCTCTGCACCCCTCTGTAACAAACGAGTCATAGATAACACTGAAATCAAAGGAATTTTAGATCGAGAACCCTTACCAAAGAATTTCCACTCGTCTGCCATTTCAAGTCTGAACCTGACAACTTTTTGAAAACAATCGACTGTTGCCCTGTACTTGGTTAACGCATCTATACCAACAATACAGTCAAAATCTGATAGCCCCAGTACAATACAGTCGAACTCTAACAAATTTTCCTCAAAATAGAGTTCATAGTTCCTGACTAATCGAACAGAAACAATTCCTCCACCCAAAGGTGAAGTAACAGCTAATATAGTAGGCAACAACTCAGTAGGCAAAGCATGCAATAACACAAATTTTTCAGAGATAAAGGAATGGGAAGCACCTATATCTATCAAAACATGAGCAGAATAACCGGAAATCGAACAGTTATCTGCTATAACATCGTCCGGTGCTGCCTGAGCCTGATCCTCTGTCAAAACAAAGACTCATGTCTGCTGTCTCGGAGGCTGGTTCGCACTAGGGTTACCTCCCTGTCTGTTCTGCTGCTGAGGCTGGAAGGAGTGAACTGCAGAAGACTGTCTCTCAGGCTGAGCTGTAGGTCTAGATGAACTCCCACTCTGAGCTCGATCTCTACTACGCTGAGAGCACACCTTAGAAAAGTGTCCCGGTTGCTGACAGGTGTTGCAGTTACCAAAAACTCCTACGCACTGATCTGATGAGTGTCTACCTCCACACTTGCTGCAATACAAGGATGATGATCCAGAACTCTGTCCTGAACCGAATTTCTTGGAACCATTGGAACTAGAAGAACTGTTCCCCTGCCTCTTGAACTGTTTCCCTCTTGCCTTGTACTGATCCTTTCTGTTTCCCCCACTGCTTCCACCTTCATATCTCTGCTGTTGGTTCTGATAATAAGGTGGCTGATTCTGATACTGAGACGGTTGGTTCTGAGACAGTCTCTACTGCTGAGGTACCATCTAATTTCCTCTCTGTCTCCACAAACCCGCTTCAGCTCCCTTTGCATGATTCATGGGGATGCAAAGTTATCAGGTCTAGCAGTGTTTACCAACGTGAAAATTTTGGGATTCAAGCCGTTGATGAACAGATCGGCTTTGGCTTCTTCACTGTCAGCACTGTGCAGTGCAAAACGCAACAAGCTGTCAAACTTGGCTACGTACTCCTCAATGTTCAGATTCCCTTGCCTCAGATTGTTAAACTCTACTCCCTTGTCCTTTCGGTACGAAACAGAAAAAAACCGCTTATAAAACTCAGTTTTGAAAAGAGACCATGTAACAACTGTACCTATGTTCTCTATGGATCTCTTTGTCGTGATCCACCAGTTCTTAGAAACACCACAAAGCTGATGAATGACTAACCTGGTTTGGCGGTCATCTGTGTAATCAATGGAATCGAACAACTGATCAATGTCATCAAACCAACTCTCACAGTCAACTTTATTTTTTGTACCCAACAACAAGGACGGATTAAATGACTGGAACCTCTTCAGCAAGGTTTCCATAGGCATCGCTGTAGCATCCAACTGATCAACTTCAGTACTATCTTGCTCAGTTGTAGGAATAACTGGCGGTGGGTTTCTGTTTATCACTAGATGAGGACCCATCTGATAATCAAAGGTTAGGACACAAGATACCTCAATCGCTACAATTCGGTGCCCTTACAACCTCTTGGAATACCGGATACCCGCCGATAACAAAAACAGTTATATCTCAAGTAGTTCATGCATTATAAATTAAATCACAAAATCATGTAATTCAATTAATTCTCAAATAATAAAGCATGCTCGCATGGAATTAAATAAACAATTAAATAACTCAAACAGATGCGAGGAGCCAATGCATGCGGACTCGAACTACCCCGCTCACTCTAGTTCAACCAAGAATCATAACTCTCTGATACCACTTAATGTGAGACCTCGGTTCTAAACAACTAATCTCGGATTAAACAACAACTAAGCATACAAGATCCAAGACTAAAAGCAAAGAAAGAAATTTTTTTAAAAAAAGGGGGTGCGCTCGGTCTGCTAAAATCAGCAGACTGTGCGCCTCCAACCAAACAACCCACTAATTTGCTCAACAGGGGTTGCTCTCGGTCTTCTAAAAATAGCAGATCGAGCACGGCCAAGACAGCAAACCTTCTGGTTTGCTCAAGGGGGGGGGGGGGGGGGGGGCGCTCGATCTACTAAATACAGCAGACCGTTCGCACCCTGCTCCAGAACAGAAAACCAGAAAATCAACTATAATTTCAGCAAACTCGATTCCAACACATTCCAACCATAGTCATGCATTAAAAAAGGAGTTCTTCCAACTAATACATGAAGTTCTAGAGCTTAAAAACTGCTCAAAGTATAGAACATGCAACAACAACATTCAACCAGAAAACTCGCATAATCAATACAGCATAACGACGAAGTTCAATATCTAAACATGTTCCAACTTTACTAGGTAGACATGCTGACACGACTTCTAAACCGAGTCTCACTTCTATCCCTTGATCCCGAAGCTAACCATGCCTCTTCTGACTTGGTCCTGCCCCACCTGTTTCCAAGTACACATACAACACAAAGCAACAGCCGGATAAATCGGTGAGAATGGTATTCCCAATAAAAACAACATAACAAGTAATACATGTAATATCTCAACAACATGCTTTCAAGACAACATAATCAAATCAAGATAATGATATGCATGTCTTTAAATCGGGATATAAATTCTGATAAACGGGGGATTGTTTCTGTACTTTTGGGATCCCGAGGATGAGATCACGTAACGACTCACCGACTCTCTCAATCGAGGTAGTGCCACGTGATAGGAGTCGTTTTTCCTTGTTTTATTGTTTGTTTTATTAGTGTTTTGCATTCGTTCTTAGTCGTCTTGTTAGTGTTTTTCTAATTTTGTTTGCATTTAGTGTAATGTTGTGTGTTTTGTCTACTCCTATTGATTTGTAGTTAAATTTGAAGGAAAACAAAAAATAAATAAATATTTCTGGCTTCAAAAGGGGGTGCGCTCGGTTTGCAGAAAAGAGCAGACCGAGCGCTGGCATAATCAGAGGAGGCAGTGAGTTGAAGACTTTTGAGCGCTCGGTCGGTGAAAATATGCAGACCGAGCACTGGCATTATTTCCTCGGGCAGAAGGTTGGCCGACTTTTGGCGCTCGGTCGGTGAATTTTTGCAGACCGAGCGACCGCGCAGAATTTTGGAAACTATTATTTCGGGGGAGTTTTAAAAGGAAAGGACTCTGGGGGCAATATATATAGCATCTTTTCAGACGTTTTGAGGGTTGGAAAAACACAGCAAAGCACGGCGGAGGCGGCTCTGTAGATCGAAGTTTTTTCTTCTCGTTGGGAGTTCTTCTTCTTTACGATTTTTGAATTCTTTTGTTAAAAATTTTATTAGTTAGACTTTTATTATGAGTTGTAGTAGCTAAACTTTATTTTTTTGGAATTGAGGGGATCCTAACCCCGAAACATGTTTTTGTGATTGAATCGTTGGACAAATTGATTGATTTTTATATGAGTAATTGATTTTATCATGGTTTATTATTCTATGTTGAGGAGTAGCTAACTTTAACATAGATTCGTAAGTTGTGAATTGTTGTCGAGAGATAGATTCATGGTTAGGACGAGTGATAAAATCCATGGACTTAAAATATGCATAGAGATATGATATTTAGTACATGTTGATAACCATAGACCACCAGGTTGAAAGTTGTAGGAATTCAATGAACGCAAAGCAATCAGTAATGATAAATAATCAAAGAGATTTGATTGTATCATTAACTTGAATTAGATTGGCATAAACTCGAGAGAGACTGTCGATATTTCAGGAATTCTTGTCAAATCTATGAGTGTAAAAGTAATTTCAATTGTCCAGATTCAATTAGGGGGAAGGTGAACCGAGATTCCAACAAAACTTCTTCATATTATATTTTTCTGTGCTAAGCATTACTGTGGTTTATTTTATTTTCATTCAAGTAATTTTAAATCGAATTCTTTACTTTATAATTTTAGAATAATAACAAAATCAAATTTTCGTTACTTTGGGGTATAGAAATTAAATAATTGAATCATTGTGACGGAGTCCCTGAGGACGATACTCGTACTTAGTGCACTTTTCTATAACTTGAGTCATGCACTTGCGATAATTTTGAGCAGAAAAGAGATATTATTAAATTGAATTTAAGTGTTGGTATTTGCTCGATCAAGTTTTTGGCACCGTTGCTGGGGACTATTGATTACTTTGATTTTTCTTATTTTATTTTCTCTACTTCAATTTAATCACTATTTTCATCTGTGAACTGCAGGATTCTCTTGTAGTGCATGAAACATTCACTCAAAAGAGAACTCTTGCCTTTTGATCCAGAAATTGAAAGAACTTTTCGCAGAAGAAGAAGGAAACAAAGAGAAGCAATGGCAGAACAAGAACGACTACGTGGAGATGGAGAAGCAGAGAATATTGCACCACCTATCTACAGATCCATGATGGACAGTGCTTTGCCATTCATCGAAAATTCCAGACCAAGCATCATCAGGACAACTATAGCAGCAAATCAGTTTGAAATAAAGCCTTCCATCATTAAAATGGTGCAAAACACAGTCCAGTTTGGTGGGATGACAATCGATGACCCATATGCTCACCTGACAAATTTTCTAGAAATCTGTGACACTTTTAAAATGCAGGGAGTTTCTGATGATGCTATTCATTTGCGTTTATTCCCTTTTTTTTAAGAGATAAAGCTAAAGCATGACTAACAAATCTACCTGCAGGGTCCATCACTACATGGGATGATCTAGCAAAGGCCTTCCTGACTAAATACTTCCCACCGTCCAAATAAATGAAACTCAGAGCTGACATCACAACATTACTCAAGGTGAACAGGAAACACTCTATGAAGCATGGGAGCGTTACAAAGATCTACTGAGGAGATGCCCACATCACCAACTACCAGACGGTCTTGTGGTACAAACTTTTTATTATGTTCTTCCTCACTCAAATCGTACCATGTTAGATGCAGCTGCAGGCGGAAATTTGTTACGAAAATCACTAGAGGACGGATATGAATTAATTGAGGAGATTTCATCCAGTAGCTATAATCCTCAATCAGTAGCCGCTCAGCTAGAGGTCATGAATAAGAGGATAGAAGAGCTAACTCTAGGGCAGTCTGCGATGCATATTCAGGAGGTGTGATGTGAGAAATGTGGTGCTGAACACTTCACGAAAGATTGTCAAACTGGAAATCCATCATATCATCCAGATGGAGGAATGGTAAACCATGTAGGAAATCAGAATCGCCCCAGGAATTATCCATTCTCAAACACTTATAATCCAGGGTGGAGACAGCATCCGAATTTTTCATTGGGAGGACAGAATAATAGGCCATATGGGAATTAGAACTACGAACAAGAGCAGAATTAAAGAATGGAACAGATGATGCAGAAGTTCATATCATCCACTGAGACCAGAATGCAGAATCAGGATGCATCGATTAAGAACTTGGAAAATCAGATTGGGCAGTTAGACAAAGCGATGTCCAGCAGAGAGCTAGGTACTTTACCAAGTGACACAGAAAAGAATCCAAAGGAGCAGGTCAAGGCTATTTAATTAAGAAGTGGGAAGAAAATCGAAGGTGAGAGACAAAGAGAGAAAGAGTCAGAACCGTCTACACCAGGGACAACTGCAGGTAAGTACTCTAATTCTACACAACCACCCACATCACAGTCAAATATTGTTATTCCACCACCTTTTCCTGCAGCACTCAAGAAGGCCAAACTAGATTCTCAGTTTGCCAAATTCCTAGAAGTATTCAAGAAATTGAATATAAATATCCCCTTCGCTGATGCACTGATGCAAATTCCTAGTTACGCAAAATTTTTGAAGGAGATTCTCTCCAGCAAGAGAAAATTGGAGGAGCATGCAATGATTAGCCTAACAGAAAATTGTTCTGCGCTAGTTCAGAACAAGATTCCACTAAAGCAAAAAGATCCAGGGAGTTTTTCTATTCCTTGTGTTATTAATGATGTGCAATTTCAAAAAGTTTTGTGTCACTTAGGTGCGAGTATAAACTTAATGCCATATTTTGTTTTCAGGAAACTGAACTTGGGAGAGCTGAAATCCACCCGGATGTCGTTGCAACTGGCAGACATGTATATCAAATATCCCAGGGGAATAATAGAGGATGTGCTGGTGAAAGTCGACAAGTTCATCTTTCTGGTGGATTTCGTGGTGCTTGATATGGAAGAGGACTTGGACATGCCACTTATATTGGGAAGACCTTTCCTGGCAACAGGGAAAGCATTAATTGATGTCCAAAAGGAAGAGCTACATCTGAGAGTGGGAGAGGAGAAAATTTCCTTTGATGTTTTTAATGCACTGAAATTTTCACAAAATGATGAAAAGTGTTTTCTGATTGATGTTGTGGACTCACTTCTATATGATTATGTGCAGGATACATTTCAGGAACCATTAGAAGCCGCACTAATATCTCCTCATCGTGATGACATATTCAATGGGGATAAAAAAGAGATGACGGCTTACTTTAATGATAACCAGTCATGGAGGAAAGGTGGCAAGCTCAGACTCGAAGATCTTGGTGACCGGAAGGATTTAGTCCTCCAGAAACCAAGTCTTGAAGAACCACCAACTGTGGATTTGAAACCATTACCTACCCATCTCAAATATGTCTTTTTAGGTGAGAATGAAAATTTACCTATCATAATTTCTTCTTCTTTGACAGGTGAGATGGAGGCCAGACTACTAGACGTTCTCAAAATTCATAAGAGTGTGTTTGCCTGGAAGGTTGCAGATATCAAAGGCATTAATCCATCTATCTGCATGCACAAGATATTAATGGAAGAGAACATCAACCCCATGGTACAACCACAGAGGAGATTGAATCCCAAGATGCAAGAAGTGGTAAAGGGTGAAACGATAAAACTTCTGGATGCAGGTATCATTTATCCCATTTCTGATAGTGCATGGGTAAGTCCGGTTCAATGAGTACCGAAAAAAGGGGGAATAACTGTCATTAAAAATGAACAGAATGAGTTGATACCTACTAGGACAGTTACAGGTTGGCGTGTATGTATAGACTATAGAAAATTGAATGACGCAACCCGTAAAGACCATTTTCCCTCCCCTTCATTGACCAAATTCTAGAAAGGCTTGCTGGGTATGAGTTTTATTGCTTTTTAGATGGGTATTCAGGATACAATCAAATTGCGATTGCACCTGAAGATCAGGATAAAACAACTTTCACTTGCCCATATGGTACGTTTGCCTATAGACGCATGCCGTTTGGTCTTTGCAATGCTCCTGCGACTTTTTAGAGATGCATGAATGCTATATTTCATGATATGGTCGAACATTTTCTAGAAATATTCATGGATGATTTCTCCATTTTTGGTCAGTCTTTTGATGCATGTCTGAATAATCTTAACAGTGTTTTAATGAGATGTGAGGAAACAAACTTGGTACTCAACTGGGAAATTAAGTGTCACTTCATGGTGACCGAAGGTATTGTATTAGGACACCGCATATCGGAGCAGGGAATCGAGGTGGACAGGGCCAAGGTGCAAGTCATTCAGAATCTACCTCCACCAACGACGATCAAGGGAGTCAGAAGTTTTCTAGGCCACACCGGTTTTTATCGGCGGTTCATTAAAGATTTCTCAAAAATTGCAAAACCTCTGTCTTCATTATTAATGAAAGATACACCTTTTAATTTTGATTCCACTTGTTTGCAGGCGTTTGAATTTCTGAGAGAACGATTGGTAACTGCACCAATGCTGACATCACCAGATTGGGATCTTCCATTTGAGGTAATGTGTGATGCCAGCGACTCGGCTGTCGGAGCTGTACTTGGTCAGAGGATAGACAACGTATTCCGTACTATTTACTATGCTAGCAAAACTCTGAATGAGGCTCAATTGAATTATGCTACCACTGAAAAGGAATCGCTGGCTATAGTTTTTGCACTGGACAAATTTCACTCATACCTTGTACTCTCAAAAATCACTATTTACACTGATCATTCTGCAATTAAACACCTTTTGGCTAAGAAATATGCAAAACCTAGGTTGATTAGGTGGATTCTACTCTTACAAGAATTTGACTTAGAGATAAAAGATAAAAAAGGAGTAGAAAATATTGTTGCTGATCACCTATCTAGACTAGAATGCATTCCTGATTGTGCACAGAAGGATACTAAGGACATAGACGATTGGTTTCCTGATGAGAAGTTGTTTGCCATAGAACACTCACCGTGGTATTCTAATTTTGCAAATTACTTGGTCACGAGCTCACTCCCACATAATTTGTCTTTTCATCAAAAAAAAAAGTTTCTATCAGATGTAAAGCATTATTTCTAGGAAGAACCTTTCTTGTTTAAAATTTGTGCTGACTCTATGATCCGAAGATGTGTGGCGGAAAGAGAAATGACAAGCATCCTCAGTCATTGTCATGATCCTGAGGTAGGTGGCCATGCTGGGCCTATCAAGATGGCCGCTAAGATACTTGAATGTGGGTTTTATTGGCCCAATCTTTTTAAAGATGCACTACAAGAAAAATGGCAAATGAAAACGCTTTTTCCGCGTTGTTATTGGCACGAAAAAGCGTTGTCGTAGCCGATGTTGTGAAAGACCGCAATCAAAGAAAATGCGGAAAAAGCGTTGTCGTTTTGAGCAAAGACAACGCTTTTCGGTCAAAGACAACGTGGAAAAAGCGTTGTCGTATTTAGCAAAGACAACGTATAAAAAGCGTTGTCTTTGCTCAAAACGACAACGCTTTTTCCGCGTTGTCTTTGACCTGGTCTTTCACAACACTGGCTACGACAACGCTTTTTCGTAACTTTAACAACGCGAAAAAAGCGTTGTGATATTTAAAAAAGACAACGCTTTTTCCGCGTTGTCTTTTTTAGCAACGACAACGCTTAAACTACCTACGACAACATTTAAAAAGCGTTGTCTTTTCTCAAATAAAAACAAAAAAAATAAATTTTAATTCACAAATTTTCAATATTATAAATCACTCAATATTCAAAATTTTTGAAAATTAAATCTAATATACAGTATTTCAATGTTATAAATTATTCAAATATAACAAAAATCATTCAAATATAACAAATAATCGAATTCTTCATGTTCATCTCGGCCATGTGCGCTATGCTTTCTGCCTCAAACTGGAGTCGGCGATCAGACCAACTTTCAAAATGTTAAATCCATTTGGAGGACTGGGAATGTGCTGAACAATAGGAGCAAACAAGAATAAAATTTCAAAGTCATGGTTATGAATGGTACAATAAATCAAACATCAAAGAAGAAAATTAAAATGAAAACAAATACATAATCCGCATATTGAAAATGTGCTACTCATCATCCGAAAGCTCCAGCCCCGCATCATTTCAAGCAACCTTCTCTTTCTTCCTCCTAATACAGAAATAATATAGCTAAAACATTAATGCAATACATTAACCTTCAAAATTAATGTTACTTTAATCAAAAACTACAACCGAATCTCTTGTTACACAACTCTACCAGCCATTGAAAAACATGTGCTTCTACTGGAGATCTAAGACCAATTTTTCGGTCCACCAACATGTGTTTATGCCTTTAAATCTCTAAGCTCTAAAACCCTGCAATCACTGTTATTTTATTCAATATTAAATTTATTCATTTAACATATGTTATTCAAGATAAACAAGTCTATTTGAATCTTACTTGAGCCAGCAATGAACTTTTCACAAATTTGATGCCTTAATTTGATAGTGAACTAGAAGCTGGCACAGGCCACAGGATCACATCCAGCCTTTTATCTCTTACGGGCGAGCTTACTTGGGAATCAAGTTCTGATTAAAGCATTAAAGAGGGAAAAATAAGAGTTCAGTAAATGAATACTTAATCACTTGAAGCGCTTTTATATTTTTACGATGATATAAACACAAATTTATCAAATCTGCATGTCAAAGCATGTAATGGTGGTAAGCGACACGAAGTAATCGCCTTCGAAAAAAGATGATCATTTTCAATTCCATGCGATTTTCTATACAAAAATTGCAAGTGACCAAAACATAAGTTAATCAGGTACCAAATCACGTCGGTCCCTTCAAATAAACTTCATGGAGAGAAAAAAAAAAGAGAAGAAAACTTGACCACAAGCGAGGAAACTCTTGAAACCAAAGTTTCACTGTCACCCACCAGTGAAGCCTTATCTTTCAAGCAAATTTTCATTCCCAAAGAAACAAACCAAGCGAGGAAACTTAAAATTTCGGACTTTCCAATCAAACTCCAGAGATTCAATTTGTCCTGCTTTCGACATATATTTATCATTGATGACATTTCAACCTTACATATTTAGATTGCTACTACCATAACCAAAAAAAGAAAAAGTCCAACAAGGCTGTAAATTTGTAGTAGTAGTTGCAGTAACATTGTTGCAAAATTATCTAAGACCAAGTCCTGTCTAAGTCCAACCCCCCAAAAACATATCTCCCTATACAAACAAGAAAGCCACATGAGAACGAATATATAGGCTTAAAGCTTTGAATTTTCAGTGGCAATCCCATGAATAATTGACAACCTCTGAAGGAATAGATCAAATTCTTCATCCCTAGCCAGCATGATTATTCTAACATACTCTTGATCACTCCGGAATCGCCTCCCGATTCTCGTAAAATCTTGTGCCCTGTTAACAGTTTTTCACCGTCAAGGCCCTCCTTGAATTTCAACCATGAAAAAGCTATGAAATAACCATACATAACTTAGCAGTACATGTAACATGTTTCGTGTTTTAGTAATTCAGTTTTCGAAATAAGTATGCTACCAGGGTATGTTTCAGTGAAGTCTATGGTGAAATGGCAGTATTGTAGAGGGAACTTTGGGACACAAAAGAGTTTGTTGCATATTTTTAAAAAATATGCAGCTTAAGCTATAAATTAATGATATTCTATATAAATTATAAATTAACGAATTGTAACCCAAATTCAAGAATTACTTGGAAAAATATCACAATTAAACTATAAACAAATCAATCAAGTTCGAATCCAAACTTTAAGTTGAACTATGGTTTCGTTCCAAATTGTTTATTTTAATCTCGAATATGCTAAAAGGAGTAATTTACATAATGATTCTTTTGTTTACATCGATATTGTAGAATACCTTCAGTATTTTCTCGGTGGTGATCTTAGTTGATGGAAATGACATAGTGACTGGAAACATCGGACTTGGTGGCTGCATCTCTACACCTTTAATTTCCTGCTCAATTAAAACCACAAACCATAATTGTTCTGATTAAAGCAAGAAAAATAAAAAATAAAACAATGTACAGTATGAAACCTTAAAGGATTTAGCAGAAATCAGATTTCATCTAAAGACAATATACAAGAGAGGCAAATGAACAATCTTACCCAGCGTCAAACCAACTACGCAATCGGTAGTTTTTCGGCGGCTATTTTCAGAAAGAGAAAAGCATAGTAGTGGAGAAGATCGATTGAGTCAAGGGGAGAGACGATCGATTGAGAGAAGCGGAAAAACCAAGAAATGACCAGAAATAGCTCAAAGTCGCAAAAGAACAAGAAGACGCGCAGCTCCAGCTTCGAATGGGGCTCGACCATTTTGAGCCTTGGTCCGAGATTCCTCAATATTTTGGTATTAAATTGAAGACAAGTACAACCTATTACCTTTTATAGCTTCAATCGGTAGATTCCCGGCGGCTAGGGTGGCGAATCGACAACATGTAGTTGCTGCTAGGGTTTGGGGAGAAAGGGGATCGCGTGAATGGCTTTTGGAACAAGAGAGAAGGAAACTTACGTGTATGTATCTATTCAATGTATATGTTTTTTTTAAAAATAAAAAAGAAAAAAGAAAAAATATTCAATGTATAAGTTTGTCTCTCTCACTCTTAAAAAACACGCTTATTAACAACGCTTCAGATAAGCGTTGTCGTTGAGCTAAAAATAGCGGTCATAGACAACGTTTTTATTAAAAGCGTTGTTGTTGACAAAAAAAAAAGCGCTCATAGACAAAACTTTTAATAAAAAGCATTGTTAAAAGTCAACAAACGACATTTAACAACACTTTCACGATCAAAGCATTGTTGTATCTATGTTGTTGTTTCCATATTTTCTTGTAGTGATGTGCGTGCTTATGTTCTTGAGTGTGATAGATGTTAGCGGACAGGTAATATCTCAAACCGTCATGAAATGCCATTGAATAATATTATTGAGTGTGAGATATTTGATGTGTGGGGAATCGATTTCATGGGACCATTTCCAAACTCTTTTACAAAAAATACATTTTGGTCGCCGTCGATTATGTTTCTAAATAGGTAGAAGCTGAAGCTTTTGCAACTAATGATGCACAGGTGGTTCTAAAATTCTTGAAGAAAAATATTTTTAACCACTTTGGTACACCCCGTGCAATTATTAGTTGATGCAATCATGTATAGATCTCATGTTGATCAAGTGGTTAAGGATCCGTTGGAGATGCCAAGAGGACCGATTACGAGAGGTCGAGCTAAGAAATTCAAAGATGCGCTTCAATCGTTGATAATGGACTTTGGAATGCTTGAAGATCATTTTGAGGGATGCTATAATCTTATTGAAGTCCAAGGAAGTAAAGAAAGTGGAGGAAATATCAAAGAAAACACAAAAACAAGTGTCTTGGACAGTCACGCATGCACGCCCGCGCCATTCCACGAGCTCCCGCACGTGGATGCAATTTTAAAGTTTGGCGGACAGACCCTTATGCGCGCCCGAGCCTCCTTGACACGCTCCCGCGCCTGATCTGGTGTTTTCAAGTTTTTCTGGACAGAGTCCTATGCGCGCCCGCACCTGTTCACGCACGCCCGCGCGTCGATTCAGAAAGCTATGCGCGCCCGCGCCTGCTCACGCACGTCCGCGCCTGCACTTGTTTTCACACAGTTCGGCATGTTTGTGTGTGTGCGAGACTTTTTGATATTTTGGCATTATTTTCTATATTTTGAGTCTTTTAATTATACTAGGAAACTTTCTAGGTGATATATTTGATATCTTTAAGCTATATTTTGTGTTATCTTTTATTTTTGATTGTAAACTATAAATACTTTTGTTTTATTTCATTAATAAGATTTCAGATTCAGTTTATACAAAAATTATTGAAAATTCTCTCAAGAATTTTATTCAAAGCTTTGCTTTGTTCTTCAAATCAAACTTTCTCAGTTAATTACTTGGAAACGTTTGTCGATTGTTTCTCACTGAAGATTGTCAGATACAAGTTTATCTGAAGGTTTTCTTTGGTTTCAATTGTTGTGGTTTCTGTTGTTAATCGTACCGTCGATTAAAGGTGAAAATCCAAAACCCTATCAATTTTACTTGTTTCAAAGATTGGGCAAAACTTTGAGTCTTTTGTTTATTGGTTAGAGGGTGCGATTCAAATTGTAATCGTGTTTGCTAATCTTACACAACAAGATTCATATCATTTGGTATCAGAGCCAAGGTTTTGAATCAAGTAAGTACCTATCTTCATCTATCTCTGTTCTTCGTGTTCTTCATTCTTCATCTAAGTCTATTCTTTATAAAATTTCTGTGTCGTTTCTTTCAAACTTGTTATCCAAGTCTCGTGTCTTGTGCTACAAGTTATAAATTTCAAAAAAAAAAAAAGTGAAGAAAAGTAACTTGTGGCCAATTTCTTTGTCTTTATTCATCCTTGAAGCGAGTCAGAGTCAAATTGTCCATAAAATTTCCTACTTGTGTTTGTGCAATCTTTGTGGGTCAATTTTCAAGCGTCTAAAAGTTTTAAATTTGAAGGTTTGAATCTTATTCTACAAAGCAAAGACTCTCCATAAATTTGACTGAAAAAAAAGGAGTGCTTGAGTGATTCATTTGGAGTGAACTGTGAGAATTTGTGTGAGGAAGTTTATTACTAACGATTTTCTTGCAGGTACCATGAACCCCAATAAGGATGTTAGTGAGAGTATGAACCAAGGAATTTCCAAGGTTCAAATGGATGAGTTGATGGGGCAGTTGACTAGGGCGATGAGATCGGAGTTAGAACCTCTTCATGAGAGGATGAGTAAGTTGGAGGAGAGTAGTGGTAGTGGAAAGAAAAATAAAAATAGGAAGGGGAATGATTTTGATGACGATAAGGAAAGTTTTGATGAGAATTGGGAGGAGGAGAGAAGAGTACATAGGGGTAGACATAGGCGAGAAGTGGTGCGAGGAAAATATACGGAGGGTAGTAAGAAGGATGGGAATATCAGTAGTATTAAGATGAAAATTCCATCGTTTCAGGGAAAATCTGATCCGGAGGCGTATCTGGAATGGGAAAAGCGTGTAGAGTTTGTGTTTGATTTTCATCACTATTCTGATCTTAAGAAAGTGTGGTTGGCAGTGGTTAAGTTTGTAGATTATGCATTAATCTGGTGGGATCAATTAGTGACCACTAGAAGAAGATGTGGAGAACCGCCTATTGAGACGTGGGAAGAGATGAAGCGTGTCATGAAGAAGCGGTTTGTGCCTAACCATTATTATCGTGAAATGTACAGGCGTTTACAAACTTTGAAGCAGGGTCCAAGGAGCGTGGAGGATTACTACAAGGAGTTGGAGACCACGATGATTCGGACCAATATTGAGGAGGATAATGAAGCTACAATGGCCATATTTTTGTGCGGTTTGAATAGAGAAATCCAAGACCAAGTGGAGCTTCGCCATTGTTTAGATTTGGATGAGATGGTACAGACGGCCATGAATGTGGAACAACAGCTCAAGAGAAGAGGAGCTGGTCGATTTCCTTCAGGTGGAGGATCGTCGACTTCTTGGCATCCAAGCGTTGCAAAACGGGAGGACAACAAGCAAGGGTTAAAACCAAAACCTGACACCAGATCGGAGACACCAAAGCAAGTGGTTAAAGGTACATCTGAAACTTCTAATACTCGATCTAGAGATATTAAATGTTTTCGGTGTCAAGGTATTGGCCATATCTCTAGCCAATGCCCAAGTAAGAAATTGATGATTGTTAATGCTTGTGGTGATGTGGAGTCGGAGAGTGAGGAGGAAAGTTATGATGAAATGCCTGCGTTGGTAGATCCTGATGATGAGGATGGGTTTGGGGCTGTTGTTGGTGAGTTGTTGGTGAGTAGGAGAGCGTTACATGCACAACCTAGAGGAGAGGAAGAGAGCCAGAGGAAAAATCTTTTCCATACTCATTGTTTTGTAAAAGGAAAGGTATGCAGTCTTATCATTGATGGGGTAGTTGCACCAATGTAGCGAGTTGCGAACTTGTGGAAAAATTGGGGTTGTCTCTTTTGAAGCATCCTCAACCATATAGGTTGCAATGATTCAATGACTGTGCGGAGGTGAGAGTTAATAGGCGAGTTGTGGTGCCATTTTCTATTGGCAAATATGTTGACGAGGTCTTGTGTTATGTGGTCCCTATGCAAGCGTGTCATATTTTATTGGGTAGACCATGGCAGTTTGATAGGAGAGTGGTTCATGATGAAATTAAAAATAAATATTCGTTTGTAATGAAAAAAGAGTCCATTGTATTGTTGCCTATGACTCCAAAGCAAGTGTTGGAGGACCAAATGAAAAAGAAAAAGAGAGATGAGGCCAAAAGAAAGAGTGATCAAAAAAGTGAGGTGGCCTTAGAAAAAAAAATGATACAAGAAAAGATGAAAGTAAAATTGAGCGAAAAGAGGCTGAAAAATATATATATATAGCCCAAAAGAGTGAGTTGAGAGATGTTATGAATTCTAAAATTTCACTTGTGTTGATGATTTATAAGGAGGTACTCCTTAACACCAGTGATATAGCCGGAGATCTTCCCAGCATTGTTGCCTCTCTATTGCAGGAATTCGATGATTTATTTCCGGAGGAGCTACCTCAAGGATTACCACTGTTGAGAGGAATTGAGCACCAAATTGATTTGGTACCCGGGAGTGCATTGCCGAATCGTCCAGCTTATAGGAGCAATCCGGAGGAAACTAAGGAGTTGCAACGACAGGTAAGTGAGCTTTTAGACAAAGGTTTTGTACGTGAGTCGATGTCACCGTGTGCTGTTCCTGTATTGTTAGTACCTAAAAAAGATGGATCTTGGCATATGTGTGTTGATTGTAGAGCTATAAATAACATTACCATTAAGTATAGGCATCCTATTCCTAGGCTTGATGATATGTTAGATGAATTGCATGGTGCTTGTGTGTTTAGCAAGATTGATCTTAAAAGTGGCTATCATCAAATTAGGATGAGAGAGGGAGATGAATGGAAAACTGCATTCAAAACAAAGTATGGGTTGTATGAATGGATGGTTATGCCTTTGGGTTTGACTAATGCACCTAGTACTTTCATGTGTTTAATGAATCATGTTTTGCGTGCATATCTTGGGAAGTTTGTGGTTGTCTATTTTGATGATATATTGGTATATAGCAAAAACTTAGATGATCATGCGGAACATTTGAGAGTTGTTTTAATCACATTGCGTGCTGAACATTTATATGCTAACCTTAAGAAATGTGTGTTTTGTACAAAAGAACTCGTGTTTCTTGGGTTTGTTGTGAGTTCACAAGGTGTGACAGTTGATGAAGAAAATGTAAGTGCTATTCGAGATTGGCCAACACCCACTTCTATTGGTCAAGTTCGAAGTTTCCATGGCCTTGCGAGTTTTTACAGGAGGTTCGTGAAGGATTTTAGCACATTGGCGGCGCCTATGACTGCTATCATCAATAAAAACGTTCCATTCCATTGGGGCGAGGAGCAAGAGAAGTCTTTCAATATTATTAAGCAAAAGTTAATTAATGCTCATTTACTTGTTTTACCTGATTTTACTAATATGTTTGAAATTGAATGTGATGCATCAGGTGTAGGGATTGTAGGCTTTTTGATGCAAGGGGGAAAGCCAGTGGCGTATTTCAGCGAGAAGTTAAGTGGAGCGTCTTTGAATTATCCTACCAATGATAAGTAGTTCTATGCGTTGGTAAGGGTACTCGAGACATGCCAGCATTACTTGAGGCCAAAAGAGTTCGTGATTCATACGGATCATGAGTCCTTGAAGCATCTCAAGGGACAACAAAAGTTGAATAAAATACATGTCAAATGGGTAGCGTTCATAGAAACTTTTCCTTATGTAATCAAGTACAAGCAAGGTAAGGAGAATGTAGTGGCGGATGCATTGTCGCGAAGGTACATGCTCTTAACTACTCTAGATTCTAAGTTTTTGGGATTTGAGTATGTGAAGGAGTTGTATGCCAATGATCATGATTTTGGTGAGATTTATGTGTCATGTTTGCATGGTCCGAGGGATAAATTTTTCATGCATGATGGATATTTGTTTAAGGAAGATAACCTGTGTGTGCCTAAATCGTCCATTCGTGAGTTACTTGTTAGGGAATCACATGGGGGTGGTTTGATGGGACATTTTGGTGTGGCTAAAACTTATGATACTTTGCATGAACATTTTTATTGGCCACATATGAAGCATGATGTTGAGAATATTTGTGAGAGATGTGTAACTTGTAGAAAAGCTAAGTCTAGGACACAACCACATGGATTGTATACTCCACTTCCTGTTCCTAGTGAACCGTGGGTAGATATTTCTATGGATTTTGTTTTAGGACTACCAAGGTCTAAGAAGGGGAGGGATTCTGTGTTTGTGGTGGTTGATAGATTTTCTAAGATGACTCATTTCATTGCGTGTCATAAATCTGATGATGCATCTCATGTTGCGGACTTGTTCTTTAATGAAATTGTTAGATTGCATGGCATGCCTAGGAGTATTGTTTCTAATAGAGATACTCGTTTCTTGAGCTACTTTTGGAAAACATTATGGTGCAAGCTTGGTACTAAATTACTGTTTTCAACTACACGTCATCCTCAAACGGATGGTCAAACTGAGGTTGTTAATAGGACGTTAGGAACTTTTTTACGTGCTATAATTAAAAATAATTTGAGAAATTGGGAGGAATGTTTGCCATTTGTTGAGTTTGCATATAATCGTAGTGTGCATTCTACTACAAATTTTTCACCATTTATGGTTTTAATCCTTTAACCCCGTTGGATTTGATGTCTTTGCCTATGAGTGAAAGGGTTAGTATGGATGGAAAGAAAAAGGCTGAGTTTGTGAGAAATTTTCATGAGAAGGTGAAAGCGAACATTGAGAAAAAGAACTTGCAATACACAAAGCAAGCAAATAAAGGTAAAAAGAAGTTTGTATTTGAACCGGGTGATTGGGTTTGGTTGCACTTGAGGAAGGAGCATTTTTCGGAGAAGCGGCGTTCTAAATTGTTACCTAGAGGCGATGGACCTTTCCAAGTCTTGGAGCGGATCAATGACAATGCCTACAAATTAGATTTACCGGGTGAGTATAACGTCAGTGCTACTTTCAATGTTTCTGATTTGTCTCCGTTTGATGTAGGAGATGATCAAGATTTGAGGACAAATCCTTTTCAAGAAGATGAGGATGATGCGATCATGGATAGTTTGCATGTTGATCAAGTGGTTAAGGATCCGTTGGAGATGCCAAGAGGACCGATTACAAGAGGTCGAGATAAGAAATTCAAAGATGCGCTTCAATCATTGATAATGGACTTTGGAATGCTTGAAGATCATTTTGAGGGATGCTATAATCTTATTGAAGTCCAAGGAAGTAAAGAAAGTGGAGGAAATATCAAAGAAAACACCAAAACAAGTGTCTTGGACAGTCACGCATGCGCGCCCATGCCATTCCACGAGCGCCCGCACGTGGATGCAATTTTAAATTTTGGCGGACAGACCCTTATGCGCGCCCGCGCCTCCTTGACACGCGCCCGTGCCTGATCTGGTGTTTTCAAGTTTTTTTGGACAGAGTCCTGTGCGCGCCCGCGCCTGCTCATGCGCGCCCGCGCGTCGATTCAGAAAGCTATGCGCGCCCGCGCCTGCACTCGTTTTCACACAGTTCGACGTGTTTGTGTGTGTGCGAGACTTTTTGATATTTTGGCATTATTTTCTATATTTTGAGTCTTTTAATTATACTAGGAAACTTTCTAGATGATATCTTTGATATCTTTAAGCTATATTTTGCGTTATCTTTTATTTTTAATTGTAAACTATAAATACTTTTGTTTTATTTCATTAATAAGATTTCAGATTCAGTTTATACAAAAATTATTGAAAATTCTCTCAAGAATTTTATTCAAAGCTT